>NC_080465.1:42727810-43027810 GCF_028018845.1 Melospiza georgiana
GCCTGACTCTGTCCTTGCCCTTCTGTGCTCCTACTGATTTTCTTCCCCTGAGGCTCCTCTGCTCTCCAGGACCTTTTGTCAGCAGACAACGAAGTCTTTGCAACTCAGATTGCTCCAGCCGTGCAAAGGGCTGCTGGGGCAATTTTCCCGCCTTTCCAGCCTTGGATGAGGCTCCTGTTTCCGGGCCCAGTTGATGCATTATGCATCAGGGCTGCCGGCAACTGACAGCCCCTCAGCCAGCATCTACTTGAAAAGCAATGGTGCTAATCAAAGTCGACACATTTGAATGTCCAGACACACACACAGAGAAATTTACTAATCAAAAAGTGTATTTCCTAGGGCTGTCTCCAGAGAAATCCGCAGGAAGAAATTGGAATAATTTATTAGCTTACAAGTTTTCGTTGACAGTTAGCCCAAGGCTATTTATCTCTGTAATAGAGAACGTCTCCAATGTGGCAAAATTGACCAAATCAAACAGCTTTGATCAGAAAATGAATCTGGCAAGGCTGTCTGTCTGTAGGTCCCAGGGGAAAGGTGGGAAACAAACAAAAAGATTTAACAAGTGGTCAATAGGAGAAAGAGAGAGAGAGAATTTGCAGCCTGGAAAGTCAGAAGCTTGCAAAAATCATCACACACAAACACTGAAATGAATTACGGGAGAAATAAATAATGTCTCACATTTTAACATTTAACATTGTACTTGTTTATAATTGGAGCTATGCAGGCAATGTGATTCTCACATTAAGGTGATGAAAAATAACTGCAGGAAGGGGAAAATGTTTTAACTTCTACTTAAAGAAAAACAAAATACAGAGAATTCCACATCTTTGCAAGAACACTGGTGCCTTCACTGAAGTTTGGACTTACTCCCCATTAGTAATACCTGCTTTGCCACAAAGACACAGGGTCCCACAGACCCAGTGTGTTGAAAGCCATCACAAAACCAACACCAAGTTCTGTTTCAAGGAATTAGTATATGTTTCCACTGTTCCATTGCACAATTCAGCCATTGATTTAACCATCTTACTGCTGAGGACTAAGACTTTTAAAATGAAAAATAATGAAATGTAAGTAGTATTAGGGATAAAATTAAAACAAGTAAAGAACTTTGATTTATGTAATAAATTAGACATGCCTTCTTTTGTAAAGAAAATTTTTACCTGTCAAAGATCATCCCATAGCAGAGAATGCAGAGGAAAAGGTTCAGGATAGAAGCTTTTACGTTGCCACAGCTCTATTTTTATATTACTTAGTACTCTCTGCTTCTAGTAATACATGTGAAATATCAGATAATAATGCCTATGAGTGAAAAACTTAATTATTTTTTGGAATTAAAGTGCTTAGTGATAATTAGATATAGATGCCTCAGATGGCCATTTCATTATTATATTGTATTCTCAATGCCTCGCGGAGAGCAGACCAAAGGACTGTATGCTGTTTCCCTTTTTGTAGAAATTGCATTTCTTCCCTGGTAGGAAATGGATTTATTTATTCAGATTCTTGTGCTACTGGCTTTAAGCAGGAAAAGGCAGAAGTAATGTCTCTGTCTCCTAATAAATGTTTCAGATTATGTGAAAGAAACAAAAGTGCAAGCCATCTTAACTTAATAGCAAAGGATCAGCAATTTTATTTTGCTTATATTGGTGAATTGAATAAGCAACCTGCAAAGAGAAGCACTCAAACAAGTTGAGATTGAAAGCACTCCAGAAAGCAACCAGGCAGCCTAGTCAGATACCCAGCAGGAAACTGAAGGCGACAGGTTACCTTCTCACATCTTTCCAGGCCATTTTATGGGACCGTGAGTCCTCACACCTGATCTATATTGTTATATACACTTAGAGAGATCAGTAGGGAATAGTCTGGGAATTTATTTATTTATCACTGTTTGAGGTGATAAATTTATCAATTTGAGGAGAAGAGAAAGGCTGGCCTTTTGAATGTTGTTCATCAAATTCAATTTTGAACGGTTTTGTATTTTTACATGAAATTTTCAATACAAGCTGTTTTTGTACTTGGAAAAATTGATAGTCTGAAGATGATTGGCACTGTATAAGGTATGTTTTGGTATCCCTGGGCTGGATCATGAACCCCTTCATTATTTCTTAGACGCTTGTGAGGCAAGGAAGACTTTTGCCTTATTAAGAAATTGCATTGTAGTATGTTTATATATCAGACTAAAACAACATAAAAATCGATTGATTATAGTTTCTAAGTAATAGATGAAAGTTCAGCATTTTCATGCCCTGGCAATTTCAGAGGCAGAATGGTCTGAGTAATAAAGCCAAAACCCCCATGTTTCCAATCCCTCCTCTTTCACTTGTTTACTGTTTTGCAGTTTACTGTTTTGTAGAACCCAAGAAACATGAATACTTCAGCTGCTGAATTTTCACCATTATGTCTGCAGTCAATATGCTCTTAAACACTTAGCTTCTCCTGTGAGATTTAGTGTTCTATCTCAAGGTGTTATCCCTGAATTTGCAAATATTTTAAAAAGTTTTCCCTTTGCAAGTCTTTGTGTGAATTTTCCATTTTGTAAAAGACAGCCATATACTTTTACTCTTTCTATAAAAGGCTATGAGTACTATACATAAGACATATAATATGGGCCTTCACTCAGCCTTACCTAGAAAACAAGAGTTTTTCCACTGGATTTTTAGAGCTTAAATCAAGACCTATAAGTGCTAAGCTTTATTTTAGAAGCTGCATTCAACATGGTGGAGGTGTTCTCTATACACACCTGGCAGAATGGATCCTGATAAAAGACTGGGTTGAGGCTTATTTGATGAACTGCAGATATCTGCCTCTGCTGTGGAGAAACAGGCACGTTTCAGGTTTGAGTCATTGTAAAGCAACAGTCTAAAAGAAGTTGCATGAATTGTAAAACAACCTGTGTTAACCAGCAGAGGTACAGCTAATCAAGGACTAGATCTAGAAAGTTAAACAAGTCCAACTGAGTGGAAATTACTTATCGTGGGATCAATACAGAGCCTGCTGATGATAACTGTATTTGCTTCCATACTTCCAGCAAATAGTTAATGTAAGACTGGTTAGAATGGGATCACATCTTTAATGGTCCAGTAGACAGGAAAGACAGAAAGGTCTTGTCTACAAACCTGTTCGTGGCAGCCCAGAAAGTCACCCTGGAGACAATCTTGGGCTTATCTGATGGACAAAAATGGAGGCTGAAGGGTTATTGCTCTGTAGAGCTTCCTGATTCCTGATGTGTGGAAGAGGGGAGGAAGGTGTACATCTCCTCTATCTGGGATCCAGTGATAGGATGTGTGGAAATGTTCAAAACTGCACCAGGGGAGGCTCTCACTGGACATTAGGAAGCATTTCTTTACTAATAGATGGTCAAATGTGGGAATAGAGAGGTGGTGATACCCCAAGCCTGTTGCTGTTCAAGAGGCATTTAGACAACAGTAACGTGATTTAACTTTTTGTCAGCCCTAAAGTGGCCAGGGCTTTAGGCTAGACTAGACTAGATGATTGATGCAGGCCCCTTCAAATGGCAAAAATATATTCTATTCTATTCTATTCTATTCTATTCTATTCTATTCTATTCTATTCTATTCTATTCTATTCTATTCTATTCTATTCTATTCTATTCTATTCTATTCTATTCTATGTATACTGATACCTAAAATCATAAAGCAGCAACACTTTTGTAGGACTTTCAGATTAATTTCTGAATGCAATTCAAGAAGCTAAAGATAAGCTTTGGAATCCTGGATGATATGATGGTCTACTTGAGGAATGATGTGATCCTTAAGCTAAGCTTTCAGATAACAAGTCTTCACTTTTTTGCTCCTACTTTTTTTCTGAATAAAAATCATCACTGATGTCCTACAAATTCCTTTAAATAAAATTGCTGAAAGGCATTGCACTGAAGAAGAGAGAAAATGAAGAAAAAATATATGCAAAATGAAAACCCAAACCAATGAACCAAACCAACCAAAATAAGAAACTTTAAAATGGGGGGGGGGGGGGGGTGTATGTGGCGTGGGGTGCAAATTATAGAAAAATTATCAGCTTTCTCTTTTTCTTCCCTTCAATCCAATTTTTTTCCAGAAACAACCTCTTTTATATAGTCATGTTTATAATGATACTAATAACTGGCACAGTACAAAAGCCTGCAAGAAGTAGAATATTTGTCCTCTGCCACTGCTGGCAGCTCTCTCCAATCCAAAACTTACCCAACACGATCATCTGTGCTTCTCTGATGGAAGTGACTTGACCAGGACAGTATTGTAAACTTCAACATTTTTAACCTGCAGAAAGCCATTGACTATGTTTTCTGTCTCATCAGAACAGAAATGCACATTGTCAGATGTTGCCCCTTTGCCTCCTATTTATGTTGATATGAACTGTATGCTTTTTTAATTCTCCCCTGCACTGAAAGGATGGGAAAATTGTCTATGGATGGAAGTATCTTCTTCCTCAAGTTGATTTTTCTTATTAACCTGCTTGTTTAGAGCTTGGTGCTCCCTTTATTTTGCAAATCAATGTTTTCTTGGCAATGTAGTATTTAGATTTCTTTTATTAATATTATGCTTCCCACTCTGTACCCCAAAGACAGAGGTGAAGCACACTGGTCCTCATCAGGGTGTCCTTAGTAGTGCTGTGTCTCAGGCTCTGGTGCACGCCAGAAAGGAACTATGAAAACTTGAGCGGGGCAAGGCTGGAAGATATTGGAAAGAGTGGATGTTCTGTGACTAGTAGGGCCATGCATGGCTTTCATCTCATTTTTGTTTTAATTTAGTTTGCTTTGTTATGTTATTTTATTGAAGCTGTTTCTTGACAGTGCTTAGTTTTTGCTAGTTTTGAAAAACTATAAGTTTCTCTCATTGTGATTTTAAAAAGAAACATTATCAAGATAAATTGTTAGTTATGGCAAATGTCTTAATTTATGTTTTGATCTAAATCATCTGCTCTTGACAGACTTTTAACAGACCATGGCCCCATATTGTTCTAAAACAATAATGCAGTTCTGAAAAAATGCAACCTTAAAAATCTAACTCATAGAAATTTTGTGATTTCTAACAAGGGACATTCAAACAGACTTCAGTCAAGTCTGCTGTGATCAAATAATCTATCCCAAGTTATGAGGTTAAGGGTATTCCATGTGTCTAAATTAAATTACCAGTGACCTCAAAGAACCAAATTATTCTAGGTCTGGGTCACCAACCAGATCCTGGCAGAGCAGGGAAAGTCATAGTGCTTCTCAGATGACTCATAATGGATGATGTCTGTTCTGCAACCTCTCAGAGTTGCAGAGGTTGCAGAACAGACATCTTTGCCTTTATCAGCCACTGTCCTCTATCAGGTCATGTGGTAAGGCCATATTGTATTCAGCATATTCACAGAGAAAACATGCCTGTGACAGGCTTTGATGTGGTTTTTCACGTAAGTCATCCCGTGATAATGTGGTAGCCAAGGGATTTTGGAGGAATAAGTCTTAATGTGGCTTGTAACTCATGGCAGACTTATGGCAGACTTTATGCACATGTAGGACTCTGGAAATGTCTTCTTTCTTGCCAAGGTCTGAGCTTCTTTCCCCATGGAATACCGCTTTCTGACTTACAACTTTTCATAGTGTCCAGCTCACCCTGGCATGACCTAAGCAGGGATTCCAGATGTTTTTGTTAATGTCAAGCTGTAGTCTGTGAATCCCTGTGTACATAAAGGATCTCCCAGCTGAAGGTCCTTGAGATAAAATTTCCTTCTCTTCACCAAGAGAGCATTGGTCCAATTGGCTTTTGGGTGTGATTCAAAACACAGATCCTGTACAGGCCCTTATCCTTCACTTCTTATTCTTCAGAAGGGCACAGTAGGGAACAAATTAGGGCAAATCCATTTTGAAAGCAGTGGCAGAGCCAGTCCCAAGTAGACACATCATGGGGACAGAGTGAGGCAGACACAAGCATGCAGGGCTGGGCAGACTTAAATCACACATAAATCTAAATGCCCTTACCTACTGGGAGGGCTTTTTACTCACTGGTCATGAGTAAGAAGGCCATGCAAACACAGGAAAACTCACTGCCTACTCCTACAGCAGCATTTTACAGGAAGATGTTGAAGGCAGTTGCCTCTGTCATCTTTGACCCACCATGGATTGCCATCACCTCTGAGACATGCAGGTGATGGCATTCCTATTTTGTAGGAATACAAACAGGTATAATACACAGAGATGCAAGACCAGATGCTTTCTGAATGGGCACCTCTCTCTACATGTTTGCTTCCATGGCATGCCTTATCAGAAGGAAAATTAATTTATTTGGCTCAATTTTGCATTTTGTGTGTTATTTGTTTATATTTGTTTCCATCTTTCATGCCACTAATGTATTTCCACTTCATTAGCAAATGCTCAGGCCTTCATAGGTATTAATGTTACATGAATTTTTTTCTTGGTAGATTTAGTCAACTTCTAGAGCCATTGTTCCAGGAGACATGCCAGGTTTACAAACATGGTTTATATCGATATTTTCTACCTATAGACCAAACCAGAAATGTTTGCGAAAAAGCCCTTTTTACAATAAGGAAAGAGGGATTCTGCCCTATCCTATTTTAAAATAAAATTTAATGTGTATTATTTTTGCATGAGCAAGATTTCTTCTTTGAGGTATGTCACGTACTTCTGGCAGCAGATACTTTTCTGGCAGCTTCTTTCTCAGACCTTTGGTCATTATCCTCCAATGTCACCCAGCTCACTATCACCACAGGCAGGAAATCACTCATGAATCATGACTTCTGTGCATCTCCAGGTCCTCAGATCTCCTCTGACCTTAAGCACTCTCTTCAATGCCATTAAATAAATTAAATGTTTAAATTACCTATATTAGCTTTAATTGTATAATTATAGAGTCAATGAGAAATAAATCTGTAAAGGGGAGAGTCTAATCTAACAAAAGACTTGCCCTCACTTCAAAGTGGATGAACATGTCAGTGGAAATGATAGAGGCCTCTGTAGGAAATCAGCTTATGTCAAGGTTTCATCTGCTATAATCATATGATATAAACAATACCAGATTTTTTAGTTGATGGCATATGTCCTCATGTAATTTCAAGTTTTTATCAATTTATCATTTATCATTATGTCCTATCCAGGAGAAAACAGCAGCTTTTATGCACTGGGATGAGGATGTAGTGAAAGCCTTCCTCTAAGACACACACAGATCCCAAACAGAGGCCAGGGGACGAGAACAACAAATAAAAGTTCTAGCACTAGTAAAAATATCTTAAAATGGTTCTGAATTGTTTCAACATGAAGAGTGGAATGAGAAGTTTAATTTAATGTAATTAAAATTAAGTGAGTTTGATGAACTTAGATTTAGGTTAAATTATGCTCTTTCACAATGTTGATAGCAGTCTCCCATATCTCCATTTACCTGTAAACTGTCCCCACGAATAAAGGTGTGGGAAGATGAGTCTCCAGACACATATTGCCTAGGGATTAAGTTACAGGAGATTCAGTGTGGCCTCAAGACTAGATCCTATTATATCCCTTTGTATAGGGTTCTAGGTGCAGGCACATCCCAGGGAGTGATGGGGAAATTGTGCAACAGCAAAGGAAACTTGCAGGAAATACCAGGAGCTCAGTCCTTTGCCTTTTTAATTTCCCTTCTGCAGTTCAAGACCATCTTGCAGGATAGATGGGAGCTCTTGGAGCTCTAGTCAGGCTGCAGAGCAGAGGACCAAGTGGATGAGAATGATGTGTCTTGTGAGAGCTGGCAGCAATACCTCTGTATTTTCCAAATAGTATTTGTCTTCAGTTTTCTTCTATTACACTGGGGACTGACTGCAGCTGGCCTCCATGTCTGAGTGGTTAATAAAGTTGATTTACACTGTTTATTTCTGTCAGGAGTCCATCAAGCATACTTTATTTTGCCTCTGGTAAGTCCCCAATTTGTTACTCTATAGTCTGGTTCCCCAGACACATCGATTCCATAAAAAGAAAAACATCATTACAACATATTGCCAAAACAGTCATTCACAAAGGAAAGAAGTGCATTTATTCTTAGCACCTACTAGCAGTTAACTCTGTTTATGCTGCCATTACTTTTTCATTGGAAAAAGATATGTGAAAAAAGTGTGTAAAGTGCAACTCCTGCTGATTACAGTGACTTTGAGTTAAAAGTTGGTGTGTGGGGTGCTGTAGTGTGGTTTGCCAATGGTTTAAAATAAAAATTATGTTAGGGAGGTAAAAAGACTTCCTTCTCTTCTTTATGAATTCTTTTCACCTTTAGGCAAAATTTCTCATGGAAGGGTTTATTTTTCTCTGTTAGCTTTGCTGCAGATTTTTGCTGGTGGTTCCTCCTACTGCTGTGCTCTCACCCTCCAGGAAGAGTGGGACAAACATCTCACAAAGAGAAAAAGCAGAGAAGAGTTACCTCTAGCACCTGCAAAGCTGGGAATTACAATAGCCAAGAGATCCTGTAGCAATAGGGGAGAACAAGCTCTGTCGTCTCCCCATACCCAGAAGCTCCTGGGAATTAGGATCAGAGTTTTATAAAGACAAACTGTCATTGCGTCACACATACTGAAAAACAAATTGCAGGGAAGCTGGGCTATAAATTGATTCTCATTGATTAAATTCTCATCTCAGTGTGCTGGAATAGTGTGGAAGATCCAAAGGATCCTGTTGCATGACAGGTCTACATAAATCCAAGGATTTATGTCAGTGCTTTATGGAGCACCTTGGGAGTATCCAGTTTTTGTGTCTCTTTGAATACAAAACTGTGGTTGATTTTCAAAGAAAATATTAGTTAAAACTTCATTTAAGACTCAGAATCAGTAGGGTATGTGATTAATCTCACAAAGACTTCCCAATGTCCAGAGCCATGTTTTTGGCAAATAAGATTATAAATGGAATAAGGAGTTATTAAAAAAAAAAAAAGAAAAGTTAACTTAGCTCTCATAAAATAGATTTGTTCAGATAATTTAAATGACCTATATGCAAGAATTCACTAAATGTTTGAGATACTGCAGGGGCACAGGACACAGCTCACCAAAACAATCCCTTTCCAGTTACATTCCACGGTCATGTCCAGGCATGGCCAGAACAAAGCACACACTTATCTGAAGCCTGCAATAAACAATGCCTAAGAGATCTCCAAGCGAGCTCTGATGTAAACCAGATGCACACAACACCTCAAAGCTCTACTACTAGAGACCCAGGGGAATACAGCCTTCAGGAGACAGAGCAAAGCTGTGCCTTCACACAACGTTTCACACTGAGCATGGCGTTAATCCTCATGAAGTCTCTTGGCCCAAACACAGCAAGGCCAAGGTGAAAATATAAACTGTGTTTTTTCACACCAAAGTTGTGTTTGTTGCAATTTTTTCTGAGGGTAGCTTGCTAACTTCTGAGGGAAGTGGAACATACCGATAGGTATCAATACCAGCAGGATTTTGTCAGAGCTCCATCCTGTGCTTTCCTCTGTCCATTTGATGATGGATACTTTCTATCTATCCTCATATTGCACTGCGCAATTCTCTTGTGCTAACAAATAATGGAGGAGTTGATGCTGCAAATGGAGGAGTTGATGTCCCACCATAATGATCAACATTATATAGCTCTGTTTTGTTGTCCACAGTAGAATTAATTTGTTATCTAGACTGCATGTTTCCTAAAGACTCTATGCTTCTGCTTTTGTACAAGCTTCTTGCACAATGGAGTCCTGGGCTGGCTTTTTATTTTAGGCGCGATATTATTACAAGAAGTGCAGATATTCCATTATTACAAAGAATGAATAGTAAGAGCAGTGGATAGATTCAAAGAAAAACACCTGAAAGCAAAATGAAAATTGTATTCTAAAATGCTGAAGGAGCAAATTTTAACATGGTAGAATTGACTAGATGTAACCAATAGGGGATGACTAGATTGTATTTTTAGCAAGGCACATTTGCCATGAATGTTTTGAGGATAGTTTACTACCTTTGTGGGGGATGGAAAAAAATTATATATATCAATACTAGCAAGACTTTGTGAAAACAAAGGCTTACTTTATTTTTCATGGGAAAAATGCTGATTTTACTGTAATTTAAAAAACCCAAAAAACCAGATTGCTTGAACATTGAAGGTTTTAAAAAGACACAGGATAAAGACAGCAATGCTGTCATCAATCTCTCATAGATTCAAAGGTTCTGGAATTTACCAGAATCTAGGTTCTTCAAGAAAATGAACTATGAAATGAACATAGTTCCCAAATAAACTATGGGTACTTGCTTATCTTAAAAAAAGCAAGTTAGACTTGGATGAGTTACAACAGCATTTTGTCTAAACCAATTAGCTAAGTACTAGTTACTCACAGTCAGAAAATCCATGGATATTTTTCACTCATTTCTGTGTCTGGTGGTGGTTAAACAATTAGTGAAGGCAAAGGTTCCCCTTGTTCTGGAAAAAAATTGCATACTGCATTAATTTCGTTCTGGTTTTGTGTGACAAAGAGTATCCTTTATTGTGTATTGTGGTTTTGTGGTTTGAGCAGTGTTGCAAGTAGAACTTTTTGCTGCCTTGGAAGGTTCAGTTAAGCATGAAGTGAAAGTAACTTTAGAACACCTCTAACTTGCATCATTGCTGATTAACTGATCACCAAAGGACTTCTTGGTGCTGGAAGCTTCACAGAAGGTAGATTCTCCAACTCAAATTGGCTTTTCCTAAATTAGTTTAGCAATGAATTAGACTCAAATAAGGAGACCCTTGTTGCATCATGAAGAGAGGTTCTGTGAACAGGAAAAGGATGGAGAAAAGGGATTTCCACCGACAAGCAATAGATGATCACTTAAGGCAACAAAGTTGAAGGGCAGAATATGTATGAATGAGTGTCCATGTGAGAAGTCCAGGAGTGAAAGACGAAGAGAGGGGGAGAATGAGATGGTCTTTTGAGGAGAGTAAACCAAATTTATTATGTGCACATATCAAAACTCCACTAGGAAAACCACCTTGATTTCCCCCTTTTGCATTTTTCTAAGCCACTCAACATTGTATATTGCCACTTTCAAATCCATGAAAATCTGGGCAACTGACAAAAATATGCAGGAAGATTTTTGATTTTTGTGCTATTTCTGGCGAATAGCTGCTCTGCAGAAGTCCACCATTCAACCAATCAAAAATTCAAACCTGTCTCCAAAAGGTCACTTTAGCATTACAAAACGGGAGACTTGAATAGGTTATGCCTTCTAACATTTTGTCATCTATGCACATAGAGCAGTGCAGAAAAATGCTTACATGAAGTTTTGAATCTAATGAATATTCTCAAAAAATATGGAGGGACAAGTAGAAATTATGAATAATTTTAGATAAATCAATTTTGGAGTTCTCAAAGAAAGAGAGCTTAAAAAGAGATGATGTTGAAAAGAAAGGCTGTCACTCATGTTCTCTGCACAAACTTTTCAGGGAGATTTGAGAATCAGATGCTGGGAACCTGAATTTTGGAACACTTACAATCTGTATCTGCTTCTGAAAATCTGGGCCCAAGCGTTTTCTTAAAAGTGAATTATCTTCACCAATATAAGAAGTACTTGGTGTTTTAGTATTTTTATGAAACATTCTTGAAAAAGCCACAGCATTCTAAGTGGTGACTGCAGTTTTTGGCCCTGTGGAGGAGCAAATCTTCTTACTTCCAACCCAAAAATTTAATAATAGGGAGGAAAATTTTTCTGTCACCTTCCCCAGGACCTCTCTGCCTTATAGTACTCAAATGTCTAAGCTATTTTTTCAGCAATATTTAATTTTTTTAAAGAACGGACCTTTCTGCAAATTGAAAAAAGAAAGAATAATTTGCCCTTGTGCTAAGACACTCTGCAGGATTGTACCACATCCTATCCATATGGTATAGGCTCCAAGGCAGTGATGTGATGTGATCATCCCTGTGTTGAGAGATAATAATGAGAGATAAACTACCTCTTCCTGTGTTGAACCTTCATTAGAGGTTTCATCCAAGTTTCAAGGAGAAGTAGCTTCTAACTTCACTCTTTCTTTGTTGAGATAAATGTGAACAGTAGTATTTCTTCACTTATTACTAATTTGCATCATACAAGAGATAAAATGCTACTTTATCAGTCTAGACTTTTGGACATAAAGACAGACACACAAATCTGCATGAAAACCATCACCACTGATCAACAGGAAACAAATTCTCTGTGGTTTGTTTATCTCATATTTGTGCCTTCTGCAGTAATATCAGACTGACACATCCAAATATATAATTTTTCAAGATGGACAAGTGAGAATAACAGCCTGTGTGTAGCAAACATTGGTCAGTAATCACCACTGGTCAAACTTTTGCAGGCTTTATCACAGGTTTTAGCAAAGTTTCCTTCATCTTTTTGCAGGAAGACAAGATCTGTGCTGCGCTGGTAGTCCCACAGTCCATCATTTCAAAGCACAATGAAACAAATGGTGTAAGACTCAGACAGATTAAACCAGAAAGCCAAACATGAAAGAAGGGACATTTCTAAAGTTCACTTATCTTACTCAATACATTTTGCTTTGGGGCAGTAACCTGTATGTCCTTGCTAGGGGAAATGTACAGCTGAATGAGTAGGGGGTTTTGTATGCATACTACTTGTCTGTTTTATTCACTTATTACTTTTCTTCATCTGGTTTGTCTTTCAAAATTGTTTGACTTACTCTTTTACAGGAAAGATGATAATAAATCTATGTGGTTCATGGATTGAAAGTAAGAATTAAAGACAACATTATGATTTTCATTGTACAGATTGTCCTGTATACTCTCTGAGAGATATTTGGTTTAAATTAGGAGAATGGACCTGTCTTTGAAGAACAACAGTGAGAAGGGAAGTGTCCTTAATTTAGGAGAAATTTTATTTTAAAAGAGAGGGAGGAAACATAAATTCAAAGAAAAATATTAAGCATAAAATCAAGTTGATTTTGATTGATTTTGGTCGACAAGTTGA
This sequence comes from Melospiza georgiana, assembly GCF_028018845.1. NCBI lineage: Eukaryota > Metazoa > Chordata > Aves > Passeriformes > Passerellidae > Melospiza > Melospiza georgiana. The sequence continues at coordinate 42,740,732 of NC_080465.1, forward strand.
TTTCAACATGACAAGAAGACATGTTGAAATAAGAAGTTGCCAATAGTGGAAACATTAATGTCTGGATTTGATAACTATTGAGACATGAGGAAACCTTTTTGTGCTACAGAGCCAGAAAGTAGACCACCTGATTCCTCCTGAAGCTAGTATCTAAATATTTAGGAACATGTATCAAGAGTCTGTGAAGATATAATATATAATATAATCAGATAATGAAAAGGATTTGGGTGGTTTTGGCAAAAACATTGTTCATTAATGTTATTGATGTACACCGTAAGACATCTGATGTGAGGATCATAATTGAAATGTTACAAACACTTCAGCATATGGATCCTTCACATTCACTTAATTGCCAGTTTAGTAATAATTTTATGTAATGAGGAATTATTAATAATACGTGAAATACTAAATTGACGTAATCACCAAAAAAGGTAATATGACATCCACTGTGCAAAGGATATTATAATTCCAGGTGTATTTGTTATATTTTAAACAAGTAATATAACTGGTCAAATTCATCTTTCAAAACTATTGACTCGATAAAGTACTACTAATTTTTTTTTTTATAATTGTCTGTAAAGGTAAGACTATTAATCAGATACTCTTTTTTTCCCTCATCCTTAGTATTCTTTACTGACATTCAGTTATGACAAAAAAAAAAATTGACAAGTGATCATTAACAAACTGCCTTACAGTTTTGTGGCGCACATCCTGCTGTGAAATAAATCTCTGTATGCTGATTTTTTGATTATATAGGAAGATGCCAACACCCTGTTCAGAAAGGTGAGAAAAAGGGACCAAATTTGTCTCTTTTTCTGTTGCAGTTTAATCATTGTGGAAGACTACGACAGTGGGACAAGAGATCTTTTATCTCCAGCACACCAATAAAAATCTTCCCTAAGTTTGCAATTACTGAAAGTCAATAGCCTATTGGTATGAGAAATGTACTCTTTGAGGACAAATGTCCACAACACAGTTATCACCTCTATTGCCACACAGAACAGATTGAGCAGGCACGGAGAATGTCAGGCACCTCCCCAGGTAATCCTCGTCACGGCAGGATCGGCGCACACTGATGTGGGACCAGTGAAGTGTGCAAGGCCGCTCATTCTCTGGGAGCCCTGTCTAGTCTATGACTTCATTTTCCTGAGTCATTATTCTGACACATCTCATGGGCAACATCTTCAGTGAGAGAAAAGAGCCAATATGAGTTTTACTTAAACTGGTATAAATCAAGAGAAACCCTACTGAAGCCAATGACTTTCCCCACAAAATCAGAAAAGCAAGAGGTAAACTGAAGCTACTAATGAACAACAAAATAGAAAGCAAAGTCTTCAATTTCAGTTTACTTCACTTCAGTTTTAAGTGGAAGAAAAGGAATTGAAGTTCTCTGGTTCACCTGATCTGGGAGCAGGAATTGTGATACTTAAACTTTGATGCATAAAATTCATTGTGTGCACTTATCCAACTAAAAAATAATTAGTAAACCAGAATTACTATATGTGCCTTTGGCTCTTCTGCTTCTTTGTCATAAAGCTTGTACCAGTGATAAACTCTGGTTTAAAATGAAAGGATGAAGATTTGTATATTTACTGGAAGAAGGCATTTCAAGAATGTAATTTAAAGAAACTAGATCACAAACATGAAAATGTAAATTAAAGGTCAATTGCATTTCAATTTTAGGTGGACACTGCTTTCAAAAGTTAAGAAGATTTGGCTAAAGGAGATCTCCCTCTGTGCCTAAGGAATGCTCCATTTCAGATTTTACTCAGACCAATCAGTCTTCACAGGGAAACAGTTGTATGCAGAAAGATTCAGGACTGGAATTTATTCATTATTTCATGCTTCCTTGAACAATTTTTAAATAAAATCTTGCAATTATATATGAGTTTCAGTACGCACAATGCCTTGTAATATATTGAATTATGGGATCTGAACAGTTTCTTTCTGATTTTCTCCTTGGAAGAATCTATATAGAAATAAACTATATTCAACAGCAAATACAACACAGCCCTTAGAGACATCATGCATATATGTTTCATAAGGCAGATCAAATGAATTATTTGTACATCCGTCTATAACAAAGCAAGGAATTTTTCAGGCTATGTAAAAAGTGTGTGCTGTTTGCACGATATAATTTCAATGCTAGTGCATATGCTATGATTTGATGAATTGCAATAATTACCATGTGCATTGTACTCTTCCCTTCTTGTTTTCACATTTGCAGATTTTTCTCTGTGAGGCTTACTAATGGTTTGTGTTTTAACCAATTTAATACCTCTTTTCTTAAAGCATTTAGAAACATTTGTTTATATAAAGAAATTGCTGCTGAACAGGAAAAAAGAATCTATTTTAATATTTTAGAAATCAGCAAAATAGTATTGCAGAAAAACAAAGCATTACATATTGTAAGAAATTATACAATGGAGTATCTTATTTCATATAAAATGTATTAAGCAATAGCAATCATTTTAGGCAAATGTTTATTTTTTATTTGATCACTAAGCAAGAGAGAGTTTCATTCATCTTCATTTTTGCATTTTTAAGTCTATATAATTTACTTCACACTCGAGAATGAAGCTGAATGTTAATAATTTTCCTTTGTGCATTGTGAAAGTGAAAGGCAAAATATTTCTCTCTCTCTTTTTGTTTGTTTGTTTGTTTGCTATTGTTTTGCTTCTGCTTCTGGCTTTGTGTATAGTAAAGGAAGCATGATGTCGAGGAGATATCTTGTCATCTACTACAAAAGTACCAGGAGGAGATGGTGATAACGTTCCTCTTCCCCTCATGAAAGAAGAGAGGAAGACTCAGAAAGGGAGTGAAAGTGTAAAAGGAAGCAGTCAAATTAGAAAGAGAGAATTTGGAAAACTCATTTTCAGATGTGGTTTAATTCCTGGTAGACTAGAATTACAATTAGTATTACTTACTTTGTGGCATTCTTTTCCTATCTAAATTCTCTGTCTTTAGCTGTAAGATTTGTATTCTAATTGAAATCAGAGGAGGATACTTTTTCTTGTATTGAATAGTCACTTGAACTCTTAGGAGTGGCATTGAAATAAAACATCAAGCCCTACCAATTTATGAAACCACAATCCAGCAAATTTCCTGCCAACTTTTTAAATCTTAAATATAATTCTGTAGAATATAGTAAATCGAGTGCATAAGGTAAAAAAAAGAGGCGCATTGAAAAACATAAATGCTGTACCTTTAACCCAGATCATCAAGGAAAAAAATTCTAAGATGACTCAAGTAGGAGAGTAGGCACAATTTTCTAAAAGTGTAACCTATAACAAGTATAATATACTGCATATGATACATATACAGTAGCAAGAATTAGTGATCCAGTCCTGAGGTTACCCAGCAATCTCAAATGTTAAGTTCATGGGAACCCTCGGTGCTTGAACCTCTAGGAAGCATGCTAAGAATTTAATCTCATAAGAAACCAGAAACAATGGATATTGGCCTTACAGAAATGACAATATCACTGTGAGGTTTTTTACATTAGAAGTAGTGAACATTTGCTGAAAATTATCAGCAGATACTACATTTATTTCTCTTTGTAAGCTGTCTACAAAGTGATAGTAACATGGTAAAATTTTCAGCAGTACTTCTTATTCAAAATTAGTCACACACTTCTCCAGTGAATTTTCTCTTCAAAATCTGCTATTGGTGAATATTTGACGTAGCATTCACTTTTTCATGAGTTATTCATACTAATAAAGCTTGAGCACTCAAGTGTTCCTGGAAAGCAAACGTGAAAGCATTGCAAACATGGTCTAATTGAAATCCACTTTCCACTTTGAGCAAATACTCGCAGAACATTTTTCCTACTATTTACTTCGCTTTAGTTGACATTATGGGCTAAAATCTCACTGATGTGCACTAAAGAAACACGTCAGAGCAGAACCCTCTTCAATAATGCAGACGCAATATTCCTGGAAGAGGCAGGTCTCTTGAACAGGCACAGCATGATTTAACCTGCTCTATATTCTCATTTCATTCAGTGGACAGCCTTAAAGGAGACTGTTCAACAGCTAAGCAAACTCTGTTGTTTCAACCACACATCAAAATGTAAGAACCCATGTTGTACCTCTCCCTAAGCTCCCCTTCAGTAATAATCAATAAAGTTATTAATCTAGCTTTTTTAATAATTACCAGTGATCAACTTATTGCTGGTGTTAAGATAAGCTTCTTCAGAACACATATTTGTTGCTGACATGAGAGGACACAATACAAGGAGTGACCAGTAGTGTAGCATGTTTTACATGATAGATAGACATGACAGCTTGTTTTACATGACAGACAGATAGATAGATAGATAGATAGACACATAGATAGATGGATGAAGCTATTCCCCCTGAAATATCTTGCTTTATGGAAATATCCAAAAATCTTCAGCCCAATTCACCAACCTTCCTGTACAGACAGGTTTCAATGCATCAGGAACCTCATCCTTTGTAGGAACACGATGAGGTCAGTAGAGCGTCAGGGGCCTCCAGAGGGCCATTCTGATCTTGGTTGACCAGATCTACTCTCTGGATGTGCCCCTATTTCCCCATCAGGGAGAAGGAGACCATACAGAGACATAACGCCCAAGGAATGTTCCCCAGAAAAGTGTTGGTGCTGGGGAGAAAAATTCAGATCCTATTGTCTTCAGAGTCAGTATGTAAGAATGTCCACAGTCCTACTATCAAACTCCCTGTAAAATTATCTTCTTTGAATCCTCTTTGAGAGGTACTAGTCTAGTGAGAATCACTCATTCATGCCAGCAATTCCCTGCTACTTTGATTGCCTTTTAAGCTCATCTCCTTTTATTTACTCATTCATTACAGACCGTTAAGTGAAGCACTGGAAGGGATAGGAGATATCACATCTCCCACAGAACTCTCAGAGGAAGAAAGCTTCAGGAAAGTTTGTTACAAGCTGTGTTTATATTTCTCACTGTGAAGGCTGCATTGCTAAACTTTGTAAACCGAATGAATACCTTCTTCCCATGGCTTTGTGCATGGCCCCTCTGGGTCACAGCTCAGCCATTTAGACATGTGTCCTTATGACTCCCCAGACTTGTACTACACAAAAGTTGAAGCCACTAGCTGATAGGAAACAAATAAAAACTAATTTCCCCACAATCCTTGACATAACACACAACCTTTGCATACAAAACAGGTAATATTTGTAACATATGCAATTCACCCTTATGGTTGTAGCTACCAAAACTTTTTTATTGGTACATGTATCCTGTCAGTCCAACTATATCCACTGACAACATGCAGATAATAAAAATATCTCTACTTCAATAGTTCTTCTTAAAATATGATGTATCTCATTGCAATAAATTTCCTTCAACAAGGTTGCAATATGTGAAGTCTGCTCTCTCCCAAGGTGTTTTTTTTTCTTTTGGGTTCTAAGTCCTTAGTAATTAAAAAATAGTTTCCTACATACTAAATAGTGTCACCCAGTCATTTTCATATAGTTAAATAAAGCACTATAGCTTGGATTTTAGGTCCAATGGCCACACCATGAGAATACAATTCATTCACTAATTAAATGTCCACTACCTCCATCACTAGTGCCTGCCAACTCCAAATTTATATTGCAAAGAACTTTCATTTTATATGATGCATAGAAAAGAAGAAAAAGAAAGGGGGAGAAAAGACCAAGACTATTAATATGTAAAAAATTACCTCTTTAAGGTCAGGAACACCTCAAAAAGAGTCACTAGAAACGGAAAGGAGACTCTTAGATTCATAACAATGTAGTAATTATACAAATAATAGTTCTGACTTTTTCTATGTGTTACAAATAGGTAGTTGACATGCTTTTGTTGCTACTCTGTAACTACTGGTTTATTGCCCTATTGGATGGGGGCAGAAAGGCATGTCAGTTTTATGTAGCTTATTGTCAAAGTTCATAAAGCTAGATTAGGATGAGTTCTTGTTATGCTTGCTCCTCCCTTGCAGCAGAATTACCTACTATTTTTAGCAGACATAAGTGTGAAAATTAGTATGAGTATTTATTTTAAGGCTGGTTCAGTTTCAGCTTCCTTTCATCTCTACTATATCTACATACTCATACACCTTATTTAGTTAGCTTCTTTTAGAGGTTATTTTTATTTTTTTAATTGTTAGGTAGACTTAAGATATGTAACAATGGATAACTGTGCAATACATTAAATACTTATGGGTATATTGTGCCTTCTGTTATAATATAAAATCCATCTATTCTGGTTGATGGGTTTTAACCTCACACAGAATACTTTAAACTCCATTTGGACTTGTGCCTACAATCACCTTAGCAAAGTCTCTTAAGTAACTGCGCACAGCCTAATTAGTATGCATTATCAATTAACAAACTTAATAGCCGGCAGATTGATTAGATCCTCTGTTGCAGGGGCAGAGCTGAAGCGAAACAGAATGAAAAATCATTGCACGCATACACTGCTGCTTTGTTATTTTCTCAGATCCCCTCCTCCTCCTCCACATTCCTTTAATTAATGCATACATATGGTTCTGAATATCTTGTAAACTGGAGCTTGCTCTAACTCTTTAATAAAACTAACTCGTAGATGAGAGAGCCATAGTCCATGCCTTATTTATTTCTGGCTGAAAACATAAACCATTTGTTTTCACCCAGGTCTTTCCTCTCTAAATGGTGCAAATTTTAGAGATCTGCTGCTTCTAAGCGGCTTGTTTTCACAGTGACTGATAGAGAAAAACAGGTAAGTTGGAGCTGTGTACATCACTCCAAATAACCATTAGCTGAGAAGGTGGTTCAGGCATCATGCTGATGACACGTACCACAAGGTGGATGCCATAATTACTGTTATAAAATAAAAAAGCATAGCACAAAGCAAGGCATGTAATTTTATAAATTCTGCTATATTGATGAACTGGAAAATAAGAATACAAGAGGAAAAGCTTTTCTATTTTGAAAACAGGAATCATACTAAAAGATTTCACTGTCAATTTTAAATAAAATCCTGGTATTAGACAGCATTTTTTTTGCATCAGAGGATGCAAATCCTCAAAGACTACTGAAAACAACACTGAAGACTATCAGTTGCTGCTTTGCAGTGGGGGAAAGCTCTATCCTTGGGCAAATCAGGATTTGTACACTGAGAAAGAAAGTGGTATGAGCGCTAGCAGCAAGTTTCAGAATTAATATCTATTTAGCATTTATATAGCATTTACATATGCAAATCACTGAAGACATATTAGCTAATTAATCCACAAAACATAGTGGTTGGGCAGGTCCTGTAAAAGTATCCATGATGGCTGATACTGGTAAGTTCAGTAAAAGTACAAGACTACATTCCCAAAGGCATAACACCTGCTGTTGTCAAGAATTAAATCAGTGCTCGAAGCTCCCTAATTCCCACATCTGCACCCCTCAGCGAGGTTGTGCTACCACAATTGTTACCATTTTCCTAACCACACAGTCACAAACCCAATGGCTGAGGTTGGAAGTGACCTCTGGATCATCTGGTCCAAGCCTCCTATTCAGGTGATAGCTGTGGCCCAAAAGTAAGATTCCTTAAAGAACGGCTGCTCCTCTGAGGAGTCAGATCGGAAGAAGCTGACGGCTATTAGCCTCATCTTGATATAAAGGCACTGACAGACTGAATTCCCTAGCTGAGAAAAGAGCAACAGTTAAGGGTGGTGTGTTGAATGGTATTTTTCTTTTCCAAGTAAAAAGCTAAGCATGCTGATACAAACTCAGTAAAATACTCTGCAGTACCTTGCAAGAGGAAAGGTGGCACTTATCACTGCACTGAGATATTCTTTACCAAAACATCCCAGAAGCTTGCAGATCCTGCTGAATTCAGGACCCTCTCCAAAAACGTAGATACTTCCTCTATCTTGCTGGTGCTTGAGAGTTCCTATTACTCCACTGTCCCATTGCAAGCCATTCAAAGAATTTCCATTTGTGTTTTTTGCTCCAGTGTCATTGATTTCTCTAGCCCACCATTATTTTCTTTGTAAGCATGTTCTCTTAAACAAAAGAGCATATGCATGTGGAAGCAGTATGCTCTGTACAGTCTTTGTAGTCTATTACTATGCCCTAGCATGGCTTTTTTCCCCCATCTTAAAAAGGCAAAGACAAAGAGTTAGGAACTATTTTTACTCTAACGTGTAAACAAAGATGTGTGATTTAAATAAAACCAGCTTCAGTGAGTTGGAGACTATCCTCCTCTCAGGTTCTTCTTAATGTTACTTGGGTTTTACATAAAGTGTCACATAGTCTTATCTACTCAAGCACACGTAATTCAGTTTGTCTTCTAGAACAGAAATAATTGGAACTACTTCCACCACTATGCAGACATTTTCCCTTTGTTCATATTTTTTTTTACATATATAAGCTGATCTGCTATTGGTGAAATAAAAGTGATTTTCAAAAGAAAAACCCACGCAAGAATATTGCCACATGTTTTGATTTAAAGTATTAGAGAAACCACAGAGATTCAGAAATGTAATTAAAATATTTTACATCAAAAATAAATTTCTTTGTATTATAAAGGAATCTGAAATACTGTTAGAAGAAACAATAATGTCTAAAATATCAAAGATATACCTTCCAGTTGAAAAAGGCTTCCCTTATTAAAAAAAAATTCCTTAAGAAATAAGAAGACTGGAATTCCTTTGAGTCTAGGTAAGGATGGAGCATTAATTAGCTGCCAGAAAATGGTCTCTTAACACTGCAGTAAGAAATATGCCTCTAATTCTCATTATGTGACCCAGGAGAGGGGCATTAGGTCTGTAACCAGTGAAACTAAAATGTGAAAACTTTTTTTTTTAATGATTGGACTACTCAGAGAGCAAGAGGTGAATAATCACCTGCTATCAAATTATTCACTTCTCTGGATTAGCAGTGGCTCCATACAGGTCTGTCTCCTCACCTAAACCTGATCATGCTCTGTTTAAGATGGAACACTTTAAACAATATAGATTTTCTGAAATTATATAATATTCAATATACAGTTTTTGAAAAAGTAAAGAGATCATAAAAAATAAAATAAAGGAGCTAATACAGAAAAGTCAAAAGTCAATGCCGCAACTTTCTATTATCTCTATGGGTATTGTTACAGTTGTTTTACAGTTCTACAGCTGTTCTTCAGCGCTCTGTAGTTGTTCATGGTATTGGCGTGCTATTTAATGTGTATCCTTTATGCTCCATGTAACAGACTCTTATTTTAGGTTAATATTGTTTCTTCTTCAACACAAGTCTAATTAAAACAATTCCAAAATAATTAATGCCCCAAGGACTGTAAATACTTTAAGGCGTTTCCTTTTTCCCAGGAATCATCTTTCAAATATTTATTAAATATGTCTGATTTTTGTAGTCATGTGTTGCATGTTACCCTTTACTATGTATCGTTTTGACGTTTCAGCTCTCTGAAACAGAGTATAGTGTTCCAGGACTCTCTATCCTATGCTGGAGGCATGAACTGGTACTCCCTTCAAATTTAGTATCCTGTTCCTTTAATCTGGTTATTCTGTCTGCTCCATATCTCCTTCTCTGCGCTACCGCATCTTATTTTCAACTACTTCTACCTATGTGATATGATGTTGCTCTTCATATTTCTAGGGAAACATTGCATCAGTTCATATCTTATATTTTTAGGGATTTATTATGCAAAAGAAGCAACAGGATATCCTTTAATATGGACGTACTAAACTTGACAGGATAAACAACAACATACTCTTACACATCTGAGAAAAGATACATAGCATATTGCAAAACGATTTATCTACATTTTGAAGACACTTTACTACATTTGTATTAGTTTATCTCCAATGTTTAAAAAATTGCAGCTGGATTACTCATCTGCCATAGCCCTAATGATATTAGTATTTTAAGAGCAATTTTTCAAAGTGTCTAGTAATTCTGGCTACTTAACATTTGGAAGGAGCCCAAATTTAAAAGAGTAGATGTTCAGCACTTTCTAAAAATTAGTCCATTTTATATGTCAAATGGAATTATTCCTGCATTTCTTGTGCAGAATTTTCTCTACCTCTTATACCAGCAAATAGACCTTGAGGGGAAAGTGGAAGAGATGGTGGAACAGAGAAAACCAGCAAAACTCACCAGCAGACAATACTGGACAAACCTCACAGTTTGCTTCTTACTTGTTTCTATTCCAGAAAATTGTAATATGTGTTTCACCTGCTCTGGAAACAACCAGCAACTTCAGACAATCCAGGTAGCCACATGAGATTTTTTTTCTGCTCAAAAGGCTCTATCAGGCAGCTGCAATGACATTCAAGGATTAATCTTCTCTTAAAGAAGTGTCCACCTCCAAAACTGAAAAGCACCACAAACCTTTTTTCAATGCTATGTTAAAAACAAAACCAATTGAAAGAAACCCTACAGGTCTTTATATAAATTACTGTTCAGAGACATGTTCATAGCAACTGACAGAGGCTCCTGCTGCTCTTTCAACACTCACTACATCAGGAGCACAAGAATTTCAAGCAGTTAACTGAGCAGAGGTAATTCAGAGGATGGTGTGAGAAATACCATTTTCTCTTCTCTTTCCCAAAGACCACAAGCTGAATCTAATTTGAATGGGGCCCCAACATTTTCCCCAACATGTGGCTGACTTCTCAGACATTTGAGAAGCACAGACGTCTCCCCTGATTTGACATTTGACTACTGCTACATCAAAAGGAATCTATTTCCAATAGCTGGTCTCAGGTAAATGAGCCTTATGAAGGGTAAATCTTCACAGGACTCTCAGCCCACAGAAGAGATCTCAGCTGTCTTGCTGTCTTCAAGGAACTCATATCTGTGACAGTTGTATTTTTGGACATCTCACCCCCACTACACCACCCCATGATGAGGCTTTAGGGAAAAGATGCAAAAAGAAACTTAAAGCTGCAGCATGTCTAATTCTAACTGGTCAGGAGACTGTTGGGTGCATTTAAGCAGCTGTTTCACATTCTTGCTATTATTGTGGTTTGGAAGAAAAGTGCATTTCAGAACTTCCCTTACACCAAAAGCATGTTCAGGCCATATGATCATGACCAAAAAGTCTACAACAAAGGGATCCTCTGTAAATTTGATCTGTCTCTTTTATAGGAATACATTATGATAGGTACTAATTTCAAGATTATATACTTATTTCTGCAGGAACCAGGTCTCATTCAGTGTTCATTATTTATTTTACTCTCATAATTCAATCTGTGACTTTATTATTTACTATACACCATTCAAATGCAGCACTGAATACACTATTATTAAATCTCTTTAGAGCTTCTTATGCAGTATTCCTGTATTATTTTCTTTGGGATTTACAAACACAGATTAATTTATCTTCCCAAAATCCCTGTGAGATGAGGAGGGGTTCTGGCTTGCATGTTATAGATAAGGATTTATGCCACTGAGGTTGCAAGCAAGACATCAGGTAATTTTCAATACCTAGTTTTTTAAAACTGGGGACCCAATTCTCCAGAGTAAAAAATATACCAAAAGCACTCTATCTGTTCATAAGAAAGTTCCCACTGAGCTTGGGTTCAATCATCAAAGCTAATTATTGCTTCTAATCAAAAGACTTTTTCTTCATACCCGGAAAGTGAGGACCATGCTTATAATGACCTTGGTCATCTAAGGGAATATACACGATCTCTGTTTCACAGTGTATGACTTAGTGCCTTTGATGGAGCTGATACTAGAGTCCTCATCCCTAATTTTTTTTCTTCTGTGATGCTGTTAATGGGTTAACTGGAGCTAGAGCTACCTATTCCTTCGTATTGCCCTCCATGATGTGGATCCCTACAGGCAAATATGTTTAGTAGTAAAGCAATCGTAAAAAGTGAAACAAATTCATACTGGAAAGACAAGCTCTTTCAGATATTTTTAGAGTATTTTGTGTGCTCGATTTTGTAAGAATGGTAATGTAATATTTATTTCACAATATGTTTAGTTCCACTAGACATGACAGCAGCCTTTGCTAGCAGTTTTACTGCTGTAACCTTTTTTCTTTCCCCAGAAAGATTCCACTCTTCTGTTATTTTCCTCCTGCTTCATGCAAGTTCTTTGATGCAGCATATGCTTTGCTTCCTTTTAACTTGGTTGAATATGGAACACACTTCTGAGTTGTGAATAATTCATACAAGGAATCCTTATTAAAGATTTTCTACCTGGTATCTGCAGAAGATGCAGGAAATCACATAATCTATGACCTTGTGATAAAAGAACTGCTTTAAAAATTATTGAGTTATTCTGACCATAACCTAAATGCACCGACTTTTTCCCATAAGGAACCAGGAAATGCCACCCATTTAATTTTTTTAATATGGAGGCTCAATCAATAATCTTCTCTCACTTTCTCTGGGAGACCCTTTATTCATGATTCCAAGCCTAGCTAAATAATAGGTAGGCCAATGATTTATTTTTAATATGAAAATCTTCTTATCTATCGAATACTTTAGCCCCACAAATGTCAAGTCATTTATTCAATTGTTAAGGTGACTGCTCATTTTCCATATTTTCAATGGAATTATTTCCACTTCAGTGCTAAAATATACTAAGCTTGAAGTAAATCAATTCCCTCCTTGTGCTAAAAATTAGCATAGCACAAACTAATCAATGCTATCAAACACTAGTGCAAAAGCTGTGACAATAACCGTATCAGTGAGGAAGTAAATTGCTTATTATGCCAAACTGGGAAAAAAGCCTCATCAGTCACAAACTGTCTGATTCATAGAAATACAGTCTGTGGGTCTATTGTTCTTAGAAGTGGGCAAGTTTGTTCCCCACGTTATTGAAAATACATCTCCTATAATAATGCACGGCTCCTGTAACATTTCTCTGCAGCAGCACCTTTCCCATGCCCTAGCGCAAACGCTCAGAAGTATTGAGCACACATTATATGGGATACAGTAAGCTGCAGCGCCCATTCTCTGTCATGCACCAGCTCTTGTTTGGTGGAACCCTTACTACAGCTCAGATGAGCTGGGGAGATGGCATTGCAGCTAGGGTTGAATAGGGAGAGCGGGACCTGGCGCTCACCTTTGTCTCCAGCTTCCCGCATGACTAAGTACAGCTGCTCTGTACCTCTGCTTCCCCATCTGCAGACAGGGGTAAATATGTCCCTGCTGACTAGTGCTGTTGTGAAGACAATATGACTAATATCTGCAAAGCATTCAGGTGTCTGAATGTAGGGGTATAATAGAAAACCTGTGTAATAGTTCATTAAGGCAGGGCTGCTTCCCCGGCTGTCTAACAAGACTGTCAGCAAGGATGGCAATTAGTGCCAGTGACCAGACCAAGACCACCAACTCGTTTCCTCTGGGACCCCAAGCAGCCATCTGATGATAATAATTTTGGGTCTTTACCAGGCAGGGACAGACATGAACGGATGAGCTAGAAGGGAGAGGTTCTATGTTCCATTACTAATATCCTGAGCTATCCAGTCCTACTATAAAAATTCACTTTTATTAAAAGGTTATTTCTGTCACTTGCTATAGTATCGCTATCATTCTCTGAGATAGAAATGATGAAAGATCATTTTAAATGTTATCAATGCAATATTTAAACAGCTTTTTTTTTCCTCTCAGAGAAAGTGCTTTGAAAAGGCACCCCCTCCAGCATGTATTAGTTCTTAACAGGGCCAACCTTTTTAAATCTCACACAGTTCTTAGCACAGTGTAGGGTGAAAAAAAGAACAAATCTGCAGTATACTCTGCTACATTGTACTTCTTGCAGCCCGGGACACTTCTTTATTTATGCTTAATAAATTGTCACAAACAGAAGTTGCTGAAGTATGTGGATATTGATTTCCAGTAATATGGTGACATTGATATAAAATGAATGTAATTTTAGTATTAATATCTTACACTTTCAATAACACTTTTTGTCCCAGCAGGAAAACAAAATACTTTCTGGGGATCACTTTGCTCCCAGCTGCTGTGCAATGCCTGTATTATGGTGCTGCATTTGTTTCCTTCGGAAAAGAGATTCCTCCCTGGTACCTTTTAGCTATTCACAGCTAGAAGTAACTACCAATGCCCAGATGAAGTTGTAGACTGTAGGAAGCAAATGTACATGTTACAGCTTTTAAGATCCTGCAGCTGACACCCACACACTTTAACCCAATCTTCTCAACAAATAACTCTTTTGTCCCTTTCTGCCTGCAGAAGTGATGAATGCGAGCTAGCAAGCCTTGGCTTTATGCTCTTCTGCAGACAGGACTTCCCCTAACAACAAGCATGGATTTCCATTACATTCTGATTCAGCAGAAAATTGTATCATCAGCACCACTTGGGCAGCTAAGATTATCAGGGTAGTCCAGGGGATTGAAACACACAGCTTCCATTAAAATGAATTAGAAGTTCTTCCTGGAAATGGACCTTCAATTCACTGGACCAGTTCAGTTCTCAGTAAGAGATAGAAAGCACTTTGGGGAAGAAGGTATGGTGGAGTATAAAGAGGACAACCATAAAACAAGTTGTAGCAAGTCAGGAGTTCCCTGCAAGAGAAAAAACCTCACCATTTTACAAGAATATTCCAAAACACTGCATCTTACAAAGCCACTATGTTATGTAGTGTAATTACTCAATGCCTGCCTTTGCTACATATCACATGCTGAAGTAGGGGGGCTGTTTGCAGCCCTCCATTTATGAAGAACACAGGGATACTGATTATTTTCAAGGTTTCAGCTGAAAGGCACCAAAACAGCATAAAAGTACCACTCTTTTAAGAGAATGATTTAAATACAAACTTCCTTGGACCAACTGCAGCCATTGCTGAGGAAAGCACAGTTTTGTGATTACAGATATTGGCAAGTAGAAGAGCAAAATCCTTGATATATTAATCTAATTCACTATTGTGCTTTAAGATATAGTTAAATCATCTTGGTAATGAACATGCTAATGTCTGTTTTTTTAGATGAACTTAAACTGATGACATTGATTGCAAAAGAATAAAGTTGTTCTGTTGAGGAGAAATGATAGCAGTACTAAATCTTGTGTCCATTACAAAAATATAATTCTACAGATCCTTTCAACATAAATGTCTTTAGATACGATATGCAAATTGCAGCAGTCTCCTTAAGGCTCACTCCTGGAATGCTCAAGGCCCTGGGAGGCTTGGTACCAGCTTGGTTCAAGGTGCAGTAAGAGAAGACATAGGGAGGGAAAAATTCTTTATTCAGGTGTCATGAGTATGCATGCAAATACTTCTGTTGTTATTCACAGACTCGATCTATAGCAAAATTTTGCTATTTTCAGTCATAGCCATAGATAATCAGAGTACAGATATCTAGAAAATATACCCATAGAGAATTCCTTGCAGTACATGCTCTCTGTTTTTATAATAAACCCACAACCCCCCATCTGCAGCAAGGTGAGCCCCGTTCAACAGGATCCACAAAAACTTTATGTCACCTGGTGCTGTTTCCAGATGTCCCTGTCAGAACCCCAGAGCTGTCATACTGCCTCACCTTGTCCAAACACGCCAAACAGCTCAGCCCTGCTTGAGAACAGCGCCTGGTGCCTCGTGACGAAAGATGGGGCCATTCTTGCATTTGGCTTGTCTTCCATCATGGAACATTTGCCCATGCAAATACTGGCATTCATCAACTTTCCAGCACATATTACAACACAAGAAATTATGGGGTTGTGAAGAGATGAAACATGAAATGTTAGAGTGCATAAAATATTATAACTAAGCCATGTAAAAATCCACTAATTCAGTACATTTTCTTAAAACATTAGAAAATCCCCACATGAGAAAAATTTATGCATGTGAGTGAAGACACAGGAGAACAAGCAACAGCTCATCTCAGGTCTTTTGCTCATTGTGCATATTTGCCGTCCAGAAGCAGAAGAATTTGATTAACCCTTCAGTTTCGTGTAGATAGTTCCCATTTTCATCAGGAAAATTAGCTACACAAGGGAGCCTGGCAGTCTCTGAGAGAACAGCAGAGAAGCAATAGCATGAATATCATACTTGATGCCATTTTTCTTCTCTGCATATGCAAAAAATACCTGCTTATGGTGCCATAAGCACCATAATGCCTCTCAGAGACCCTAAACTCACTCCCCAGAATGGAGAGTATGAACATTTATGAGGTTATTTATGCGACAGACAAAAGCGCACTACAGGTAAGTATGACAGAAAGAGTTACTGAGTGAACATGTAGCTAATCAATGTGTGTGAACAGATCTGCCATACTTACTCATAAATGTGTAAATGTTGTAAGTAATGAACACACAAAATATGAACACACTCATTTGTCTACTTATGAAGAATCAATTATTTCCTTATCATTTTCTGTATTCCAGCCCATATTGCAGAGGATCATTTTGTCTTACTTCACTGAAAATATAATAAATCTTCAATACATCACCAAATCTAACAAATTAGTACAAATTTTGCAGTATTCTTTCTTTTCTAATCTAAAAAGGGCACATGCAGGACCAAACCTCCAAAGCAACCCATCACTTGCTTCTTAGTTCAAGTCCATTTAATTTTATAAATTCATTACTCCATGTACATAAAATTACTTTCCTTGATGTTTTCAAATGCACTTTTCTCTGATTGCCCTGCATTCAGCCAAATATTTCCACAGAACTCACACAAAAACCCAAATCTTCTCACTGTTAAATAAGAGGTAGATTTCTGACTTAATTTAGTACTAGTATAACTGAAGTACTTGTACTGCTTCATGTAGTATTGTACTAGATCTGCTCTGTTTTTCCATGTGTTTAAAGAGCTTTAGCCCCACAAATCTGTCACAATCTAATTCACAGAAATGAAGTACAACCTTACATAACATGAAATTTACTTTGGCTATTGCCAAAGGAGAATTTTGAAAGGTGGCTCTCAAAGTTCTCTAGAAAAAGGAAAATTGTAAGAATTTGATTCAATACACTGGTATTCCTTAATGAAGTGTTGTATTTTGAAATGAAGTGTTTAATAATAGAAGTCAAACATCTAGCTAAATTTATGGTCATTCCTTTGGTATCCGTACGCCTATCCAAATATCTGCTCTTATAACACAGGAAAACCCTTGTGTTTCCTTGTGTTTCCTTCCTGTTGCAGGGAGTTTTCTGTTTATTTATGATTTTTCATGCAGTATGGTTTCCAGTAGAACAATCCTGTTAAGAGCGCAATCAAAAAAATGGATTTAATATTCTGATCTACATTGTATAGTCCTGATCTCTTCTACAGATATGAGCGAGTGGACACACTATTATTGTCTTCCACATAATGTGTTTTTTTGTTGGAAGTTACCAGTTCTTGGGAGAAAGGAATTTCCAATGAAGTTTGAAGAAGGATGCCTAGCATCAAGGTTGAGCTCCAAACATAATTACAGTGATTATCATACTGCAAAAAGTATAATCAGGCGGTTCGTGTCTGAGCAGGAGTAAATTTTTTTTCTCTGTCCTGAAGTCATATGGCTGGCATGGCTTTTGTACCGGTACTGTCATAATCTGATACCACTTCAGGTGACTGCATGTTGCTGTGTCTGTACATGGAAGTATACTCTTCCACTCCCTGGAGAGGCTGTGATTTCTGCTCTTCCACAGCACTGTTTCAGCAATGACAGCAGATTAAGAAGTGGCACCTCCTCCTGCCACTGGCTGCTTGTCCCCACCTCTAATGTCACAGTTTGCCCTCCCAGCTGTTCTGCCAATACAGTTCAATAAAATATGAAACAAGAAGGGAAGAATTAGAGAAGTTTAAAACAAAACAAGCAGAAAAGCTAGAAATATGGGTTAAATTTACCCGAGCACAAAATATTTATTGTTTCTTGCAATTATTTCATTATCAACATTTACACAAATGTAATATCTGAGAGTTTGTCTTTGTTGGGGGTTAGGTTGCTTTTTTTTCCTTTTTACTTAAGGAATTTTCTCCCATAATTTGCTAGGAAATAGTAACAATTGGGTACTTAAGAAAAACAAAAGAAGTGGCCAAGATCAGGGGAGGGGGCGTTCTGGTTGCACTTCTCTCTTGGCTTTGGAGGAGGACAGTCAGAGCTGCTGCTTGGGGGAAGGAATTCACTGCTGCCACCAGAGCCCAGCTGCCTCTTCTGCTGTGTGGTCAGCCTCTGCTCCTGAGAGCAGCCATATGAACACGCACCTCACTAAGAGAGGGACCCATCCCTGTCTGTTCCGTGCCCGGGATCCTGAGCTCGCCTCTCCCTGCCCTGCTGCGAGCTGGGCCGCCGCTGTCCCACCCCTGCCACTTCTTTGGCACTGCTCTGCGCTTTCCTTGCACAGTAGCCTGGCACCCCATGCCTGCTGAGACGTCCTGCCGGCCCAGCTTGCTGTTTCCCTAAGTCCTGCTGGGGCACAGGGATCGGCTGCCCCAGGGTTTGTGAAGCAAAGCCTCCCCGCCACCCCTGCCCATCTGGGCCGAGCCGCCATCGCCCCGCGCTCCCCGAGCCCGCGCCACAGCGCCCCCTGCAGGCGCGGCGGAATCACCGCATTGCCCTGCCGGCCGGGAGCCCGCAGCGCCCCTGCCGGCCATGCCCGGAACTGCAGCGGAAGGAGGGCGGCGCGGCCCGGCGGCCGAGGCTGGGTGTGCGCCCTGTGTGGGGTGAGGGCCGGAGGCGTCATTGTTTGCTTGCTCTATTATATGTGCTCGTGAAGATCTGTTAGTCCTGTTCTGATATCTTTGCTCGAGAGCCCCTTAATTTCAAAATTACAATAATGGAGGGAAGGGGTTTACATTTTGCATTCCAAGGGAGGCTCCCGCCTTCCTTAGCAGACACTTGTCTTTCACACCAAGACAATCTTTAAGACTGGCCTTGGGATAGCTGTTGAGTTCCTTATCGTCAAGTGTCTCGTCTCTTGCAAGTTTGTGCCATGCTGCAAAGTAAGTTCAGCTGCACATGGAGGATCTGCTGAATCTCCATGGTTTACAGTGCGGTTTTGCAAGGGAAACAGGCACAGGTTTTAATGTTTCTCTTGATATGGCAGGCTGTAATTCACAGGAAATCAGGAGCTGATCTACAAGCTGCAAGGTGGGTTGTGCAGGCACAAGAACAGTTCCAACTACACCAGAATTAGGGTCCTTAGACACAAACTCCAGACTTCTATTGGTAAAGGCAATTATGCACCTCTTAGAGAAGCATGTCTACCTAGGCAAATTAAAAGCCTCTTTGTAATTAAAAAGTCTACCCACCCTCTTTTTACATCATATAGCCAATTTTCCTTCAAAATAAGTACAGTTTTACCTTAGACTGCGTATAAATTTTATCCAAATTCATATAAAATTTGTTGTATGTCAATTCATAATCAAAATGTAATTCTAATCATAAGAACAATCTAAAGTTTGATTTGGAAATATGTCTGCTTCTGCATTTACATTTGTTATAGCACCAGCAGCATGACTGTATGAAATTCTGTGCAGCCAAACTTTACTCTTATTACTTGAGGAAGAATAACACCAAACGAAAGCCACCATGGACTTCAGGCTAAATAAGGAGCTAGCCAGATTACACTAAAAAAAATTTCAGTGGAGTCTTCAGTGCAGATGTGTCCTGAAATATGCAAAACTAAACTACTCTTGAGACACTGGCAAACATCTCTGTGTAATTAGTCATCTCATGGCAATCACAGAGGCATCTTCTTAAGCATAGATAGCATGTATAGTTTCATGAAATATCAAAGAAATAACATTGGTCTACTGAACCCAGCTCTAGTTCTTACACTATGGTTGTTTATATTGTGGCATTAAGCGACCATATGCGCAACATTTTTGGCCATTCATAGCCTCTTTTCTAATAGATTAAGAAGAAGAAGGAAAATAAAGTAATAATAGTGATGAAGTCCAAGTGGTTAATTCATGAACATAAGACAAACATAAAGTTTTTTAAATGTCCCCACAAACTCTAACTAGATTGCTTCAAAAGAAATCTGACTTTAAACACCATCAAAATTCCTCTTCAAATCAAGTGTGTTAAATATACTCTCAATTATTCTCTCATGTCTTTCTTTATTCTTATGACTATGAACTGGCATTGTCCATTTGTACAAAACATCACACAAGCAGCGTGAACCATTAGCATGCCTTCTGCATGCTATGATAATACATGCATGAACTCACATTTCAATGTGTTTTATCAAAAAATATGAAGAAACAGGAATTGAAATATAACACTTCAATAGTAATTTTCAGCCACAAAAACTACTCAATAAATCTGTTGTCAACACATTGCACTGGATTTCTTTTCTATATATATGTGCAAGTTGCTATTTACCCTGGTGTCTCAGTTTCTTCCTTCACAATCTGCCTGTCAGAATATTCAAACATTCAGAATAAGTAATTCTGAAGGACACAGAGATTTGGGAAGCAGACCCTTCCTCCCTTCAATCAGTTGTCATGCTCCCTTCAGACTGAGATTGTCATCATTGCTACAGCCTTAACTCAGCTTGACAGTAGCTGCATTTGTGCGTGTTGGTCTTCATCTTTTCTGGTTAAAGCCTTGGATCTGAGCCTCTGCTTATTTTGATTCAATATTCATAAAGGATAGTAAACTTGCTAACATAGTTTTGCTTCACCATTATTTAGAGAAGCAGCAGAAGATCCAGACTCCACTAAAGATTGTCTCAAGTTGATAGGAAAACAGTGAATCTCTTCACAACCCTAGATTTTGCACCATTCCTCTTAACATCAGAATTTCATGTCAATGAAATTTAGATGTTAAAGTCTTCTCTTTGTGCACACTGTAATTTGAAGTAGATTATTTCACGTATTTAATGGGTCATTGAAAACTTTTTTGGTTTTTTTCTTCTTGCCATAAGGATGTGGCAAACTCCATTTTTCTGTCAGATTTGAGGAACAGAACTTCTTTACTTGCTCAGCATGTTCATTTCCATTCAGTAATGCTGCTGTCAAGTGTCATCCACAGTGTCTGAGCCCACACTGGCTTCAGCCACTTGCATTGCTACTAAAAACCACAGACTCAGCAATGAGGATGTCATCAGCGTACTTGAGATTACAACATCTCCTTCTGCCAATGTTAATACCACTATGGCAACCATCAACAGCAATACACATTATTATTTCACTATACATATTGAACAGATGTGACAGCCTTGTCAAACTCCTTTCCTGGTGTCCAACTACTCCGTTATACCTTCTGCTGCTTTGACTACTCTTCTCTGGCCATGAAAAGAGATGGCACAAGTTGACCATGTGTGTAGTAAAGCACTTTTGCAATGTCCGGAACTGGCCTGTATTTCTGTATAACATACTAAACTAAGGTTTTTAAAAACAGTTGCTAAAATATAACTGCAACAGAGTTATCACTTTTTTTTTTTTTTAATAACAAATTCATTATTAAAATCTGTGCAGATTTCCACCAAATTCACCAAGGTCAGGATGTAGCCTAACAACCATGGAACTCCTATTATAGTCAATAGCTGGCTGAATCTATTTTAGACCTCTTTTCCCAAGATGATCAGCTTCCTTGAAAGACAAAGAAACAGAAATACTGTGTCACAGTTCCTGTTCAACCCTTTATGTACATTCACTCATTAATCTTTCTACTTAATTTTAAATGTCCTAAGAATGTTCTTGCAGTTTATTTAGAAAAAACTTCAGGCAGACTGGAATATTAGATGTTACTTGTTGTTCTCTTTAAGAAGGTTTTGCAGTATCTCACCTGGAGAAGACAGCAGGGGAACCTGAAATTAGAAGAGGGAGTTAACTTATCCCAAGGCTAGGTCAGCAGGAGAATGAGAAATAGGCAGGAACAACCTAATCCAATTTTCCATCCATTTTCCTGCTCAACCACATACTATTCAAAAACCCCAAAAGGTTATTCAACATCTAATTTTGTAGGCATTAGCCTTTAAATCACAGCAAAGCAACTCAAAGAACCTGGGGAATGACCTGCCGTGTTCTGCTTCACCTCCACAGGCATAGGTTTTCTCTCTGAGGGCTTCAGGAGAAGCAACACAATGGCTATGTAATGGCACGTCTTTGGATGACAAAATGCACTGTGCATCAGAAAAGGGAGTGTCACAGTGTTCTAGGTGTGATTGTCTTGAAGAAACCAATGTTTCAGACAGCAGCTCTGATTCCTGATTTTTCTTCCTTCTGAGTTTTCATCTGTGGCAGGTCAATGGTAGAAAGAGAGCTGTGAAAAGCTGGGCAGATATTCCACAGGTAAGGGAAGGTGAGAGCTGAGTCCAAGGGCTAGATATAGATGTTCTATCAAGAGCCAAGCATTGCTGAAGCTAATATAAGTGTTTTATATTGAAGAAGAGGCAGGCAGACTCTATGTCCTCCATTGTTAAATCAATAACATTGGGGTGTCCTGCTGAAATCCAACTGCACGTTTCCTTTTTTTTTTAATGTTTAGGTCTAATCAATATAGAAAAGATGAAGAGGAAAAGAACAGATAGCAGTGTGGAGCAGCTTTGGTTCTCATTAAGGATATTCTCTTCAATCTGGGTAACATGAGATCCCTAAAAGAAAATTCTGGACATATTTTCTGGCAACCATAAGACTTATCTGCTTACTTAAGAGGATTCAACCCTTGTTTCTCCTCAACTCTATCCATAAAAGTGATGACAAAACCTTTAGATTTGTACAAAAAGTTATCTTTGTCTGATTGGCATAATTTCTAGTATGTATTATGCAAAAAATTTGAAATCTTCAAGGAATTATTTGCTGAACACTGTACTGATATGTGATAGTTCCAAGACTGATGTGTCATCACATGGTGGTGCACAATACAAAATATAAAACTAGAGCACAAGAGTACAACAATGTTTGAGAAGTCATATTCATATCAGCTGGCTGCTGCTGGAAAAGAATTGGGATGGGTTTACTATTTTTAAAGGGTAGCCAATGTTTTATTTCTTTGGTTTAAATTTTTTAACTGACTCCTAAATACTTCATAGAACCACAGACTGTACACTGCCTGTAATCTTAAATGCATCCAGAAGGACACATAAATAAATATAAAATACCAATGAAGGAATGATGTAAAAATATTCCATCCTCAATTAAAAAATGTTCAAAGTCATTTATATTTGGAGAAAAAAATCTCAAATTGCTCAAGACGTGATAAAGACAAGGACTTTGGAAATATATGACAATCTGAACTTGGACAAAGATCTCTAAACCTCCTACTTCAGTTGTAGCTTTGCATAGCTGTAAACAAAACAGGTGTGATCAGCTTAATTTCTGCTTTTGCACAGTTCCTTGGCATAATGCAACAAAATATATTAAGAGACTTTTAACTCCCTTCCAGTATCTTCCAGCAGAGAGCAATTACAACATGCTCCATGCTGACCTCCCTTCAGGTCAAGGTTCTCACAGTGCTTCACAAATTATTCACTCCTCAAAAACAGATCTGACCTGTGAGTATTCAGCACTCATTTCAGCCCAGGTGATTTAAGTGTGCTGCAAATCCTTCTTGCTGAGTACTTATGTGACCAGGTGTAACTGCTGAGAGCATATTTAAAAAACCCAAGGTCCTGGTTTATCTTTAAGCAAAAGTAGTTTCTTTGAACATAGTAGGAACTCTCACATCCTTCGAAATGATACAAAAGGTGTTCTCAGTGTCATGTTTGTTGAGGGTCCCTTAATGGTAGAGCAGTTGGCTGGGAACCACATAAAGAAATTATTTTGATGTGTTACATGTTCAAAAGATGTCAGATGAAAAAAGCTCCCTCTGTAGGTGACATACAAAACCTTTCTAGGACATTGGTGGCTGTTGTTTCTGCTTTGGAAGAATTTGGTACAACAGAAACTAAACCATGTAACAGCTGACATTAAATAATTAAGTATCTCATCAGAATAAAAGTTCATCTGTATGCAACTTTTAAGGTAATTTAGATTCTACTTGGTTGAACCTATTAAAGATGAAGATTTTGTGGATCTGTAAGGCTAGTATTTTAGTTTCACAAAATTTGTTCACAGTCTTTCAGATTTGTCTGTTCTTGATAGTTAATACTGTGTTCCCCCTTCACAAGAGATATTAAATTAAAGAAAAAGTACAATACCTTACTCTCTAGACAAGAGGAAGTCTATGCTATTTAACAAGCTTAGGGAATAAAGCCATGTTGATTTAAATGAAAGGAAAACTCCCAATTGTTTCCAATAATGGCTGGGATTTCACTTTGTAAAAAAAAATGAGCTGCTGTTACCTCAGGGGTGGTACTGATTAGGACAAGTTATATAGGGCATATATCACCTTCAGGTTTTCACTACAGATTATGTCTATACCTTTTTCTTACCTTCCCTCTGAAATTTGTTTTTCCCAAATCCTTTTCCTCCCTCTCTCTCCTCCACCCCCTTGCCCCCCAACTTTTCTTTGGATTTCTTCTCCTACTCCTTTCACAGCATCCCTAATGCAGCCTGCAAACCCATAAAATTAACATTCCAATTAAATTTCAAGCACTCAACATTAGAATAGAGGTGAGCTAATAAGTAATCCCTTTTGCAGATCTGGTGTAAAATGGTGGCATCAAGACCAGTGGGACAATTTTCCCAAGAGCAGGTAAACTTAGTTTCGGCTTATGCTATCTTTCTATTTTTCCTCTCTATAATAAAATATGAGAGAAACTTTCTTAATTTTCACATCAGCGTTTGCAGCTCAGGACTCCATTAATGCACCCCTCTCCCTGCTGCTGTTCTCTGCCCTAGTTTGCAGTCAGTTCATTCTGCACTGATGTATATTTCATTGCCCAAGGCTTAATTTTGATTTATTGTCCATCCATAAATTAGAAAAATATGCTCTGGAATTCCATCCCGCTGAAAAGCTGTGCCTGATGTCAGGGGACTGGGTGATATTTAAGATGTCAGAAATACATATTGGATTAGTGTGCTTTGTTTCCCCACAACAGCAGGTGTTTAATCATAGCTGATGGCTGAAGTTAAATGCATTAGGACAGGATCAGCCAAGAAGATGGAGTTTTTCTAAACCATACAAACTCCAGATAAATAACTCAAAACTAATTGTGTGTCCACATCTTAGATACAATTTTATTTACTTTAATACATTAAACAATGAAAATAGACCCTGGCACTTAACTCCTCATTTAAGATCTGTAGAAATATTTGATGCTAATGAGTGAGTGGCTTTTGCAGCATATACATGTTCCCATCTTGGCTCTTCAATGGCTTAAGATATTTTTTTCAGTAAAGATAATGAAGAAAGAAATACAAAGGGGTAAAGCAGTTACAGAAATGGTACAGTGTTATTTGAAGTTGGGGGGGTTTATTTCAGTACAAAATTCAGGACATGAATTTCTAAAAAATCACTTAATATACATCAGACCCTGAATAGCACAGACCACATTCTGCATCCAAGAGTTCTCTTGAATTTTCTTCTTCTACTGCTGGTTTTTGTTTGTTGCAGTAAAGCTTGCTGCTCTGTTTATGTTAATGAGAAGTCTTGTGTATAGAAAAATGATCAGGCCTGGTCTTGAGCAATTTAGCTGGAGGCCGAAGAGAAGACGCTTAGGAGAGCAAACATTTTCAAGGTCAACCGGTGAACTGTAACAAGCCAGTGAGATTCATGGCGAGAATTGTATATTTTGACACAACTGCGATTTGATTAAAAGAGAAAGTAATGGGTTTAAACAGTCGCTATGAGGATGTAGCCAGACTTTGTTAGCTTTTCGCAAATTACTTAACAGAGCAGTGATGGAACTGGAAATAGGGCTGTTTTGTGTAAGGTAAAGAAAAGAGGGTTATGCTTGAAACAGGAATAATAAAGGATGCTAATGTTTGGAGTTCAATTTCACTTTATTCACATTGCAAAAATTTCTTGGAAATTTAGAACATTATAAATATTATAGACAGTTATAAAAAAGTTTTCTAATATTCAAAATACAGTTGCTGTTACTGCATTTATAAAACCACAGCCTTTTATGAATAAATAATACTCTGCATGTACAAGACCCTTCTCACAGAGGTTTTAGATCACTGCAAAAGGCAGGCCATGGAAGAGCTACTGTTCACTTCATATGGTGCAGAGATAAACTGAGGCAGTGAGGCTCTGACTTGCACAAAATGAGTGAGTCAAAGGAAAATGTATGATACTGGGCCTCATTACCTGGTCTTTAGATCCAGGGCCTGATTGTACATGGTATTTTAGTATGAGCTTGTAGTCTAATACTGGGTACTCCAAAATAATGTCAGGCCCATCTTTCCAAACTTTGTTGTATCTGTATCCCAGCTAAAGAGAGGATGCTAATACACAAAAAAAAAGAGAAATACTTTTTTTACTGACATTGTGATTCTTTTCCCTTCCTAATTTAAAATTATTTTAAACAGAATTTTGAAACCATGGTACAAATTGAACCCTCACCATGAAGCGAACTCCAGTTTGCATGTGTCCCAGAAGAGACATTTTCTGCAGGTAAATTCCACCTTGACTCAAAGCAGAGACTTACTAGTATCTGAACCTTATGCAGAAGAGTAAAACTAAGTATTTATAAACAGCATTAAGAGCATTTAATCAGGCTGGAAATTAAAATTATATTTACTGTGAATGTCCACTGAAGACTCACATTCCACCAAAAAATGGTCCTTTTCCGTCCCGTTACATCTCCATTTGATGTTGTTGACTTAGGTTTTTTGCATACACAGAGGTTATGAGACTGAGGGTAGGTCTGCTTTAAAAAAATCCCCAATGAGTAAGCAAAAATTCCAGTTAATGATGAAAGATCAGTGCCCTGCAATGGCAGAGCAGGAGCAGGTGCTGGAATCTTCCCAGGCATACAGGCTGGAAGATAAGACTATGCTAGCAGGGTATCATAGATAATTGAATGTGACCATAAACATCAGAATCATAATTTCTGTTGGTGCAGGTTGTATTTCACAAATAATCTGTTTAGATAAAATTGTGATTGTGCTTTCTTAATTGCCATTCCTTAAGCTCCCACTATTCAGGGCACATTATCAAGCAGTGAGGTGAATCTTCACGTTTGAATTAAGCCCACCTCAGGCCACACTGCCATCAGAAAGAGGCAGCCCTGCTTTACTCAGTGCCTCGTGTCTGTGCTCTCCAGAGTGGGACCACACTAAGACTGAAACCCCTTCTCTAACCTGTTTGAAATTCAATGTTTTTTGTGGTCAGCTGGGTCACCGAGTCAATCCAAATCACCACACACAACTGCAATCTCTGCCAGTTACCTTCAGGAGTGGAGGGAACATGTCACTGGGGGTTAGATGGGGCAGGGCAGAAGACACTGTGCTGACCACTGACCAACTTTCCTAAAATCACCTTTGAGTTAAGTTCTGGTGCAAGTTAAGTTCTGGTGCTTCAGCAGTTTCAAGAGCTGTTCTCTTTAGTCTTAAGGCACAAGCAGATAATGATGAAAACATGTTAAATACCAAGATGGGTGAGAATCATCAAGTAATTTAGCTTCAGTTTGTTTTGAAACTGTTTGTTTAGAATTAGTATAATATTGTAGCTGCCCTCAGCAGACAGGATTTGCTAATAAATCCCCTCCGTACTAAGGCCAAATGACATTCAGCTCATACTCCTTATAAGGATTCTGTGGACAGTGAAGATGGTTTTTATTTCGAGGAAAATATTGAATTCTCAATTCGGTGTCATTTTTTCAGAAAAGAACTCCACTGAATTGCTCCCAGAAAGTAAGAGCTGGAGCATATAGCCCTAATTCAAATTTCCTAGCAGTATTAGAGAATGTAATTCACAAATTAATGTTAAATTAATTTTTATTCTAAGGAGTGGTAATTCTGATTTGAGAGTGGAAGGCAAAATCTAATGGAATAACACGTTTAAATATGCATAAATCATAAATAACAGTTTGCCTTTAACAGAAAATTTGTAATATAATATAATAAAATAATATAACAATATAATATAATATAATATAATATAATATAATATAATATAATATAATATAATATAATATAATATAATATAATATAATATAATACAATACCATATAACAATAAAATAATATAATAATAATATGGGATGTACATATTTCAAATAACTAGTTAGTTTAAATGGAAAAATATTAACAATGACAAAGCTCAATACCAGTAAGAAGTGTCCAAGAAAGGTTCCAGATTATTCTATGCAAAATCAAATATATCTGTCTTCACTTGATCTCCAGATTCAATGTTTTGCAATTCAAAACCAGTGGAAAAGATTTTCCAGGTATTATATCCTTTGACCCTACAAAATCGTAATGTGCTACCCTTAGTATGTATGTAGTGGGTTCCTTCAATTTTCACTGGTCCTAAAAATATTTTCCAGGGGAAGATTTTGGATTGAGCAGGAGATTTATCAGGAATCACAATTCCTAAATTCTCAGCTCTTCCATGGATTTCTAATGTGAGCTTGAATAAGTCAACACACTTCTATTTCCATTGCAGAGCAAAAAATATCCTATTTATCTCCCAGGGGCCTTGTGCATCTTAATTGATCAATACTTTTCATGATATTTGGAGATCCACAGATAATTAAAGATTCCACAATAATAAACCATAAGTACTATACACATTTTAGAGGCTGTTTTATCCCCTGCAGTGTATTGTAGCTCCGGTGGGAGCTGTATTGAATATCTGCGTGCCTTTCTAGTGTACACTGAAAGGAAATAACTTACTAAAAAGAACCCAAACTAGACTACCAAACATTTCTCCTGTTTCATTATCCAAGATGTCCTATGAAGGAAAGTAGAAATTCTGATGAGCTCTGACCTCTATCTTTTCCTGAGAATCACATCACTACAGGAAAATCACCTATCATTTTGAAAAGGAAGCACAGAAAGTTTGATTGTGCTGAAAGTCTAATACAAAACTTAAAGATAATTGGAATCTTAGAAAAACTGTCAATTAAAATCTAAAACCCAGTAGTATCATAGGACATTTCTTTGGAGGCAATGTACAGGGAGGGTCCCACACTATTTGTGTGGTAGACACTAGGTGTTTCAGTGAGATCTGTAATTAAATGATAAATGATATTGTAGTCTGCTATGTTTCCACTTGCTCTAGTAATAAATCACTGGGACATTGAAATGTCCTAGGTTTTGCTACCAGGCCTGCTTCTCCTGAGGCAGAACTTTGAACTAAGAATTTTCTCCTCTGCATGAGATACTTTACACTTCATAAGCAAGAAATAAGGGCAAAGTTTCATATGAAAACTTCTCCAATCACTGTTCTACTTCTCCAGTCACTGTTCTGTTTATTCTACAGAATTGTGGTTACACACTTTGTACTGTAGGGTCAGCACAGGACAAAAGTCTGGGATAATTCACAGAGAAAACATGTAAAGTATTTCTGATGAGTCACGTATTACATCATATCATAATGCCTCATTAAAGACATCTGAAAATACGCATCAGAAATAAAACCATTACTAAGAGTGTTAGCTTTCTGGAGTCCTGTCCATCTAGAGAGCACAGGAATAATCTTTATCTCCACAATAAAATTGATCTGGATACCACATGGGGTGAGGTGATGAAAGTTAAACTTTTGTTCTAGCTCTAAGAAAAACCAACTTTTTCATCATCAGCTGGGCAATTTGTCTATCTGGAATACCTGAATTTTCTAACAACACTGCTGATAATAAAGTCATACCTCTTATTTCAGACTGAAGACGAATGACTGCAGATAATGAAAAGTAAGATACATATTTTTTCTCTATTCATTTGAAAACTGAAGTACTATTTAGAGCTGTTGAAATTACAAAGGAAACTCATTACTTCCTGGATATGCTTCTAAATCACATTTGGAGTCTTCTAAATGTTTAGTAACTAATCTTTCATACTTCCTAGTGGCACAAACTGTTCTTTAACTTTTTTTAAGCTGTTCATGATGATACACGTATGA
The DNA here is from genome assembly GCF_028018845.1 of Melospiza georgiana. Lineage (NCBI taxonomy): Eukaryota > Metazoa > Chordata > Aves > Passeriformes > Passerellidae > Melospiza > Melospiza georgiana. The sequence continues at coordinate 42,770,519 of NC_080465.1, forward strand.
TAACACTAAGATGAGGCAATTCATAATTATGCATGTTGTCTATTCCAAAAAGTGAGTAGGTGAAAAACTCTCCTGTCATGAAAGTCAGGATAATTGGAGGTCAATGGGTAATTGATTTATTAATTTAAAAAAACTTAAGCGGACCCCAAAATTTAATTGTTTTTAATTGAATTTATTTAGTTTTCTCATTGTCTATCTACAAGAATGATAATTTTGCTAGCCCTGTAGTTTTGAAACTGGGGCCTGTCTTCTGTCAAAGTTCTGTGGGCAACTGGCAGAGCCTATGGCTACCTCTGCAGCAGGTTAGTTCTTTTTTTAAAATCATGCATACAGCAAAATGCTTTTGGAAGATGTGAATCTTCCAAGATTTCACTTGAAATCAGATTGGATTTAACTACTTTGAGAATTCTGTCACAACTCCAAAAATCATACCGAATTTTTGGATGTGCTGAGTATATTATTAGAGACAAAAATGTGGCTTTGTAAAAACCCATAGCGTTTAGTTTTTATAAAAATCAAGCTAAAGTTTCCAAGGCTGGGAGGTGATTTTAACAGTTTGAAATTTTACAAAATCTGTTGTGGTACAGTTGAATTTTATTTTGACATTATTTTATTTTGACATTATAATCCACTCTCTTGGAAGGAGATTTGAATCATCTGAGAAAATGGAAATCCTTGCAAACAAAAATGGATACTAAATTAAAAATGTAATTCTTCATGCACCTCTGGTTTAACCTGACAGAGCATAACAATTTCAAAGGAGTATTTATAGTTATTTAACTAAAGATTACAGAGAAAACACTGTTCTCCCCTACTCATTGTCTCTTACCAAAGCTAGAACTAGTGAGAGCCGTAATTATTTCCTCCAACTACTGCACAAAATTATGTTTCATAACTTAGCTTTAAGAGGAAGGAGTAGGATTTCTTTCAGGGTTAGAGAGCTCTATAGTATGTTGGGAATGGAGAAGTCAGTGAGGAGCACAGATTAGTCTACAAAGTGAATAGCACCTTCCTTCTTCTTGGTGATTATCATAAAATCATAGAATGATAGAATAGTTTGGGTCTGAAGAGACCTTAAAGACCACCTAGTTCCAGCTCCCCTGTCACTGGCAGGGGCATCTCCCACTGGAGCAGGTTGCTCAAAGCCCCATCCAACCAGGCCTTGACCACAGTCAGGAATGGAGCATCCACAACTTCTCGTGTTGTCTCACCACCCTCACAGGAAAGAATTTCTTCTGCATATCTATCCTAAATTTCCCCCCTTTACAGTTTGAACCCATTACTCCTTGTCCTATTGCTACAGCTGCTGATGGAGAGTCCCTCTTCAGTTTTCTTGTAGTGTCACTTAATTAATTCTGATTTTATTAAAGTCAGAATGTCTGTGTTGCACAAATATAAATCTACAGCCCTTCCACATCTGCTTCAACTTGTTGGACTCATCTATTTGTACTTAGTATATGGAGCTAATCAAAGGTCCATGATGCACTTCTGTTTTCATAGCTCTTTTAATTTCCACAGTTCCACTTCAAGTGCATATTTTGAAGAACCTCATGTACTGATGATGACAAAGGGAGTGATCATAGCAATAGAATGGCTTCCAAACTCAGCAATTTCATCTTGGAATAGAGACAAGAGAGTGAGGAGATAGTGGAGGCAAGTAAAATCAAACTGATGAGCTGATGAATAAATAAGAACAGAATAGCAAACAGGATCACACAGAACAGTCAGTAAGTTTAACACAAAGTATCTTTTCACAGAACATGAGCATAACCTGGAAACACAACCTGTTGGGGAAAGCCCAAGTATACATGTATTTAATAGAGGATCAGATACATGTGTGCTAGGTAGAGCTACCAAAAGTGAATAAATACATGGCTCCAACATACCTTAAATTTCTAAATGGCTGATTGTCAAAGAGAACAGGGGTAACAATGCTTGTGTTTATACTTTACAGAAGCAGGTTTGGAAAGCAAACTACTCTAGACAGGTCTTTCACAGGTCTTTCTGTGTATTTTACCCTAGCTAATGTAGTTTGCTGTGTAAACTGAAAAATCCCTGAAAAGTTTACAATAACTGACCAAATTGATTATGAGAGCTGAGAAGCTTTTGCAAAATGGCAAGCCCTACACATTTTCTTTCACAATACTATGGTCTAATAGTATCCACCAGAATAGAGAAGCAAATGGGAACTGAGACATATAATTTAGGATTGTTCCACTCCTGATTGTCACGCTACAGGTGATCACTTCGCTGCTGGATCTTACACCCAAAGTTAAGGAACAGGGAAGGTAAAATAAATCTAACCTACACACCAGGACTTGTTTAAGGGCCCTTTACCCTGTAGCCCTTCTGGATCTGATGTAAACCTGATATGCTCTATATGAATGGTCTTCTCCTGCCATTAATCTTAGGAGAAACTTTGATATTATCTGTACCTTCTGTGCTCTGCTGATGTTGAGGGAACAGTGAAGAATTCCATGGCGTGACAGTCTGGCCTTGGGTGTGTTTTCAATGTTGTGACCAAACTTGCAGTATCAACCCACTTTATGGGCCTTCACAGGGAAGAAACAAACCATTGTCTAGAAAGATGTCTGTGGAACTCTGATAAGAGAATAAAGAGGCCTGAAAATTTTCAATGTGCAGTCCTTTTCATACTCTACTACTTTTTGAAGCTCTCCTTCCCCTTTGATTCTTATTAATCAAATGAAAAGTAACATACATATTTTTTCTCTATTCATTTGAAAACTGAAGTACTATTTAGAGCAGAAGTACTGAAGTACTATTTAGACCTATTCTCACCCTAGCTAGGTACATCCAGAAGGTGGGAATGAATATGACTCAGTCATATGCCTTTTTCTTGAACTGGACCCTGTGCCCCTCTCAGGTTGTGCCAAAAAGTCTGAAGGAAGAGATAACATGTCCACAGTCCCTGCAAGTCAGGAGTGCCATAACAGGGCATGGGACCATGGAGTCTTTGGCTCTGTGCTGCTGCTTTCTCCATATTTATGGCTTTTATCATTACTCAGTTCAGCCACACAAGGCAAATTGTGTTTAATAAATTAGCCTAATGGATTCAGCAAGTGGTTTGTGAGCAGGGTGCTTCCTCCGGTTAAGGAAAACATTTATATTCCCTCTCTCTTTGCTTTTCATGACAAAGAGGGTAAGCAGAGGGCAGGGTACAGTGGGGAGGGGGGAGCAAGCCTGCCTGTCATCCCTGGGGCTGGGGACATCATTAGGGCCAGCCCCAGAAGGTTTTGTGGGGAGCCTGGGGCGCCGGTGCCCTTTGTCTCATCACCAGTGTCCAGGCAGCCCCGGGCTGAGGTACCTACCACAGCCTCCCGGGCAGGCAGCTCCCTCCCCTTCCCTGTGCTGCGCATTAAACTCTTCCAAAGGGGCCTCTTTAACAGCTCCCCATGAAATAATAATTCATTATGTCACTAGGAGGGAAGAAAGGGAGTGTAAGTGTCTTGATGGGATTAGCGTAAACCCCCGCAGAGATGATTTAGGAGCCGTGATAATTCATTTAATAGGGGCCTGGGGTAAATTGCTAGACAGGGAAATGTAACTGAACCAGCTTAGAAAGGGCGCATTACAGGTCTGTATATGATAACTGGCTTCATTAGCAATATTTAAGAGATTTCATTCAAGAATGAGTCATAAAATGCAGAACTATTTCATCCACCTGGTTTGGTGGCCTTTAGCTTTACTCTGTCTGAATATTAAATTGGAAATGGCACTACAGCAACACATTTTGGAAACTGTTCTTTTGGCTGTTATTTGTATGGTTGGTTTAGCTTCTCATTTGTTAACCTTTTAAAATGAGTATCATTGAAGCGGCTAACGGTGCACCCAGAACTCAGGGAGATGAGAAGGCTGCAATGGTTGAGAACAGACTGCTGAAAACTTAGAAAAAACTCCAGGCTCCCACCACAGTACACACACAAGGGTCCAGAAAGTGTCAGAAAACAGAAAATACCTTTCATGAAGCTCAGTAAGCTATCTCCTTTCCCACTGAATACCTCTGATTTTACAACAGCTTGGAGGGGTGGAACAACAAGCATGCCTACGAATATAGTCAGACTTTGGGAGACCTACCATCCTGTACCATGGAGCTGAAGTTTCCTTGGATGCTGTTATTAGTAAATGCTGGGTTTGAGTTTGGAAAAGGAAAGATAGATGAGATAGTTTTCTTCCACTCATCGATATTTTAAAATTGGTAATCCTTAAAAAAGTCTGCTTTTTTTCAGAGCATAGTCCAAACAAGTTTTAATTATGGCCTAAATAACTGATTAGAGATTCCTATTCTGTATATGAGTAAATATTAAATGGGTAATATTTAAGGGGTAATTACTCATGCATAAAAATTAGAATGTATTATATGAGGTTAGAGAACATAAAGAACTTAATTCTGTATAGCCTTACAACTTCATTAACTCCTCTGGGGCTGTGACACGTAAACAATGGGAGAACTTGACCTGGCACTTACATGGTTTGGATGTGTGTGAGGTGATGTCCATTATTCACACAAAAGGAATTGTTCATGATTAAAACTAATGTAAAGTGTTTTATTCATCCTAAATATAGGAGTCCTGTGCTTGTCAAGTCATGTTTCAGTAATATTTGTCACCAGTACTTGTAATGTCCTTTGGCCCATTAGATGCATTTTAGGAGTCATGGTACATTTCAAGATTTGAGAGAATGTTTAACAAAAAATGAGTCATAAGCCTACAAACTTTTTCAGTACTCCTTTTTATTTATGACTATTTTTTTTTTTTTTTTTTAATCACAGAAAACATAGGAAATGCCCTTATAAAGAAGCACCACCAAATAAATTATTTAAATAATTCTGTCATAAAAATGCATGCTACTAATTCTTCTGCTGAAATATCAAAATGAAATAGTGATATTTTAACCACTACATAGGATTAGATTAAGATTTCATGATGATATTTTATCTGGGGACATTGCCAACTGAAGTGCCTTGTAATTCACTGTGCAAACTACTATCATAGAAAACAAAAAACTGAATTCTTTTCAACCCTCAGTCAAAGTGTGGCTGTATTAATAAACTCTTCCAATAGAAAAGGCAAGTAATGATACACAAAACAATGCAATAAGAAATGTAGTGTTGTAAAAGATAAACCAGATTTTCTTCGAGTATTAAAATTTAGCAAACCCTCTTGTTCTGTCTACCACAGAAATCCCAGTGATATTAGCACCCTTTTTTCCAACCTCAAAATCCCACAATAAAGAGGTTGCACTTGATATACTATTGTAAACCATTTTGAAATATAACAAGCAGTATCTTTATCAAAGGTACCTAAAGATATTAATAACCATGACTGTCAAATGTAGGAATAAGACAAGTGTTTTAATAAATCTTCACTAATACTCCATACAAATATAAAAGAATGACTAGCTTTCTCTCCTTTCCTTTCCCTAGTGACCACTGCCCGTTATGACTTTGAATGATTCCCTCTAATGGAAGACAGCCAATACTGTCCATTATTCCAGATGGTCAGCTCGGCTGCAAAGTTCTGCTAAGGCTTCTCTGCATTCAAACATAATTCAGCAGGGGTTTTTTTGTGTGTGTGTGGGGTTTTTGTTTTGGTTGGGTTTTTTTGTTTTATTGTTGGTTTGGTTTGGATATTTTTTTTAGCTTTAAGTGTATATCCAGTCCGAGATCAGCCATCTAATAGCTGGCAGAAAAAAATCTGGGCTATCTTGCTGATTAGTTACGAAATCCATTTTGGTATTCATGCTAGAAAGAAAACAGTGGTTTCCTGCCCAGTTAAAAGAAATTCAAAACAGACCAACAGCTCTGTAATAGCCAGTAGAGTAATACATTAATCACTTGATTCTCCACAGCTGAGGTGACAGGTAAAAATATAAGCAGACTTTCTGGGCACATTCTCAACTGGACTGTACCTGCAAAATAATCCTGCCTGTTACCACAATCTGCACTGAACACAAACAGGATTTGGTCCAGTATCTTCCATGTAGCAGATGTTGCTTTTTCATGTATTGGGGATATTTGACATGCTCTGTCCTGATTTCTGTAAAAGCAATACAAATCATGCAAATATTTCATGCTCTAATCAGCAGAAAGTAGATAAGTACTGGCCTGTGCATGCAATTTACCAAAGCTCAACTAATTTTTCAGTTAGTAGATAATGGCTGGATATTATAAAGTAATGCTCATCACTTCACACAAGCAGCATTTGCTTAGTACTGTTCTCTGTTAATACAAAGAGGCATTAGCAGGCACTTGTAAATTTTCCTATGTACAGCTTACATAAAAACTAATGACAACAACAACAAATGACAACTGGTCCCATTTAAAGGCACTGCACCTAGAATAAATATTCTAGGTGTCCTTGGGGACAAATATTTCAAGTGCTTAGATATCTTTCTGCTATGCCTCCTAGCATTCATCTCCTCTGAAAAATCATGCTACAAAAAGTGGGCTTGCACACTACTTACAAGATGTGCTGTAACAGGAAGCTTACAATGCTGCATTTCTGGCCTGAAAATTAAAATTATGTGATTAATTTTACAAATATCTCTATTAAAAATGGAATGGTAGTTTTGACATTGAATTATTCCAGGTTTTTATCTTTGATCAGGAATGCTAATTGGGTTGATAACTGTGCATTTCATTGCAGCAATAACCACTATTTAATAGATATATTTTATTCCAGGCAATAAGGTATTTCTAAATATTCAAAGAACATTCAGCTAGAAGGCACCAGTGTTTTTTTTTAATAAAATTGTTTTGAGAGAAAAACTAGCTATACATTTGAGCTGCTGACTTTTTCAGAAATTATTATCCCTAAAGTACTCTTGGTACTCTTGATAAAATAAAGTTTAACCTATGTTTGAAACACACATTACAAATAGATGTATAGATGAACGAGATATTGAGAAAAGGAAGAGTACAGATTATGAATATTAAGATTTATATTAATCTATAAGCCTATTAAAGTACAGTAAAACCTGTCCTTCAGACCACCTTTTAAAAGATATCACCTCCCTGATGGGACCACTAAATTTCGGGCCAAATTATTTTCCCATAAAGAACAATGAAAAGAAAATGATTATATTAAGACTACTTCTACTATGGTTTCTTTTCATTGTTCCGCCAAAAATGATTCCAAACAGTAAAATAACATTGATTTTGACCTTGTTAATGAACCTGAAGAACTTCAAGGCATACTTGACCATAGATTTCCCTTTAAACAGGAAAAAACTGACATGTAGTCATCATAATTTCATCAACCTTGGCAGAAGAGGTGTAATTTTACTGATATTTTGGATAACCAGCTTGTCTTGATATTGTTAACGTTCCACAGGGACAAAAGCATGGGGTTTTTTATCATACCAACACTCTTAAATGATTCTGTAATTTGTGTCACGTTGATTAGGTCTTCTGAGAGTTAGGAATATTTTAAAAGGCTGTGTTCTACAGATTTATATACTATTATGGGATTAATTTAATTTTTCTAAGATGTCCATCTTCCCTATGGTTGGAACTTTCCAGAGGTGTCTCACTGGGACTTCCTCACTCCCTTTAAGAGGCTACACCTTGTCGATGTAAAGCACAGATGATCACAGTTTCCATTCATATTTTAAGTCCTAGAGACTATAGGTCCCAGAGTGCAATGTCCCATTTTGCTTTACATAGACTGGGGCCTCCAAACAATACCCCCGTCTGGTTTAGGAGATTTCAAAGTATGGGTTGCAAAAAGCATGTTGGTCCACCACTAGCCACGATCTCTTTTTTGTATTTTTACATTTCTACCCCTATGCATACACAAAATCCAATTTTCCTGTGTTTTTATCAGTCCATGTAGTTACATGAAATCATAAAACATGCTGAGTTGGGAGGAGCCCACAAGGAGCCCCCAAGAGTCACACCATGTGCCTGAGAGCATTGTCTGAGTGCTTCCTGAGCTCTGTCAGGCTTGGTGCTGTGACAGCATCCTTGGGGAGCCTGTTCCAGTGCCCAGCCAACACTGGGTGAAGAATCTTTTCCTGATGTCCAACCTGAACCTAAACCTCATCTGACACAGTTCCATGCCATTTCCTTGTCCTGTCAATGGCCAGCACAGAGCAGTAACCAGTGCCTGGCCCTCTGCATCCCCTCAGGAGGAAGCTGTAGGTCTCCTCTCAATCTCCTATTATTCCTAGCCAAAGTACCTCAGCCACTCCTCATATGGCTTCCCCTCCGGGTCTTTCATCATCCTCATAACTTCCCTTTGGATGCTCTCTAATACCTGAATGTCTTTTTTACATTGTGACACCCAGAACTGTCCCCAGCACTCGAGGTGAAGCCATCCCAGTGCAGAGCAGAGCAGAGCAGAGCAGAGCAGAGCAGAGCAGAGCAGAGCAGGACAATCCCTCCCTTGCCTGGCTGGTGATGCTGTCCCTGATGCCCCACAGGACACGGGTGGTCCTCCTGGCTGCCAGGGCACTGCTGGCTCAAGTTCAGCTTGCCACTGATCCCTTTTCATGGAGTTTCTCTTCAGACTCTTGCTCTCCAGTTTGTCCATACATGCCCTGTCCCAGGTGCAGAATTCTTACTTTGTGTGAAACGTCCTAACCACTGCTGTCATGGGGAAGTGTATATCTTGGCCTTTACATCTATGATACTAATAGCTTATTATGTTCTAAATGGTTTTCTTTCTAAGGCAGTGAAGAAACACACTTAAAACCCAAAACAAGCATCATCTTCCAAACTTGGAATACACTTGAAAAGTTTTTTTTTTATTCTGCATATAGCCTTAATTTTCCTGTAACTAAACCAGGCTTTTTTAATGTTAAAAATCACACCCAAAATCAGATCATTAGGCCTATTACGTTACTGCTTTCAGAGCTCTGTATGGTTTTGTTTGGAGTGCATGTCTTGCTGTGGTGGCAGACAGGGACCTAGTGATCCTGATAGGTAATGGAAGCAGAGAAGAAATGCATCAAGAGAAAAATTAGAATTTTCCCTCATCAGAATTTCTTTGGTGTCCCAGTAGTGGGACATGCCACTACAAAAGGTTCTGATGTCATTCTTGGAAGATTCAAGAGAATTTTACAAGGTGTACAGTTGTTTGGTGTAGTTTAAGTTGAAAGGCTCTCTATACATCAGCTGTCTCAATGGAAAAATCCTTACATCTGAACTGGGGGCTCTCAGAGGACCCTGTGCTGGTGACCCATTCAGTCAAAAACTGCCCCACTGTGATTGGAAGTACCGAAGGAGGTTTCTGCACCTCAACTTATTTTCACTTGTCAACATGACATTCAATTAAATTATTATTCTGCTAGATGAGGCACAGTCTACCAAGCTGCCACTTGCCTTTAATCCAGTGCTTTTACTGGACTTGTGCCCTATTGCCTCCAATTCACAAGCTATTCTTTGTGAATGCTAATAGTATTGCTAGTACCTTGGCATTTGTGTTGGTAGTCTTGGAGCACGAATGCTTCGAGTTAGTGTTGTCAGTAGACAAACCATACAACAAAATCACCATCTAGGTCTGCAATTGTAGGAGTAGCTGTCTCATGGTTTGTTGATTCCCAGAGAGGCAGATCTTGACTCCTCTCCTCACTAGTCCTTTCTTCTCTCCCTCTCCCTCTTCCTCTCTCTCTCTCTCTCACTGCTGCCACATGGTCCCACCACCTGCCTTGTACCATCTTTGCTCATCCCTCCTCCCTCCTTTTCTTTCAGTTCAGTCACCCAGCAGAAAATCACCTCCTTTTAGCTGCATTAGTTTTCTGCCAGGTTGGCATGCTGAATCAGTTCTCAGAGGAGCCTGGGGATGGTCAGCGTGCATGACAAGTGCCAGAAGTGCCTGACTGGGAGCAGGGGGAGAGGAGGGGAGGAAACAGAATGGAAGTAGGACCTTCCCTCCCTGATGGCTGTGGGCTAGCTGAGTGATTAGCAGATCCCATCATGCTGAAGAAACCTAAAATATGAAGGCACTTTATAGGATCCAGTAATTGATTAGATAGATTACTCACATTTCTTTGAGGATGTTCAAACTCACTGATATACTCTGTTTTGTTAACTCACATTATTAACCCTTCTAACCACAGCTTTTATTTCTAAAAAGAATAGTTGCAACTTACAGTTAGCAGTCTGGTGCTCACAAAACTGAGTGGTAAGAAAAATGAAGATTAATAAAAAAGCTGATTCACAGAAATTAAACTCTGCAATTTAGGTCTTCCATGCCCAGACTTTAATTTATGCCATGACGCTTTGTTGTGTGAAAATGTTCAATAGAGCCAAGACTGTGTTCCCGCTTCAGCCCACCTATCTGTAATGGGGGTTTTGGCAGAGTAATTTGGCAGCCCTACAGTACTTGAAAGGCTGCTTTTTTTCTTGTGCTTTTTGCACAACAGTACCCCTTTTTGTTCAAATGAGACTTTGTTGAAGCCTGTAATAATTTAAACCAACCCTCAACTCATATTTGTTCAAACACATATTTTAATATGATGTTTAAAATGTTTGTGTAGGCGTGTTAATACCCATCATGTATTAGGGCTAAAAAGCAAACAGTCATTTTGATATTGTTTCATTACTAGTATTTGATGTGTGACACAAATTCATGACTGGTTGATGAATAAATGTCAGCGTGGCACAACTATTTCTGTTACAGAGCAATCAGTGTCTCAATAAGGGTTTGTTAAAACCAAGGTTTAATTGTTCTTCTTTCCTCAACAGTTCAGTGAACTAAATGCAACTTGCTGTCTTCTCACTTTTTTCTCATTCCTCCTGAAATATCCCAGTGTTTTCCTTGCTGCATCTGTACTGGAAGCCATGATCATCTCTTTACTATTATCATCTATACAGCCTGGTAGATGCACTTGGATGATTTATATATAAATAAAACAAAAACCCTTTGTCCAGAGGAGCCTACAATCGACTGTTTGAGTGCTGCAATTGCTATCACATGGGCGGGATTACTGTGTCCATGTGTTATCAACTTGAAAATTGTGGCTGAAAGCTTTAATTCTGCAGTCAGATCTGCTAGTGAGGAATAGATTTAGGCCCCAGTCCTGCAGTTGGCTGTGCTGGCCAGCAGCCCAGTGCCTTTGCGGAGCCTGGCAGCGGGCATCACCAGCAGACAGGACGACGCAGTGAGGTCCTTCGCAATTGGATTTTGCTTGTTAGTGCTACAAATCAACCCATCTTTTTTTTTTTTCCTGCTCTCTTTCTGCAGGAAGGGCTCTAAATTCTCATACCTAGTGGCACATTACTGTTTGTGGGGAAGACACAGGCATTTTCTATTGGGCAACACTATTCAGAATTCCTCAGTGCAAAACACTCTGACTGGCATGTTTTGCTGCTAATTGTGCAGTCCTTGTTCAGACAAAATTCCTGTTATCTCCTCTGGGCATTTTGCCCAAGTAGGGAAACAGGACCCATTTTATAACAGTCTGTAAAAATGAGCATTTTCCAGTTCTAACCTGTTTCAAATAGTTCATTGGCTATGAACAGTGAATCTATATGGTTAAAATATTAACTGGCAGATTTCAGGTAATTAAAATATAAAATATCAACATTACATACAGTTAAGAAAAACTATCCCTTGATTTATGGGTCTTTGCTGATATATTGAACAGTATTGCCCAATATACATGGTATGTATTGTACTAATTATGTATTACAGGGTTGTATAGCTTTTTGAAACAGCAAAATGTAAAATGTGTATTTAAAGCCTTTGGTCACCTATTGGGAGTGATGTTAATTATGATTTGTGAATTATTTTCTGCATGAAACCACAATCTTTACAATAACAATATATAGATTATGAACTTCTCAGAAAACGTAATGCCTGTGGGTGATATTTTGGTTGTTTAAGTACTGTCATTCTGGCAGAGCATTAATTTAGATTTTCATGCTCTAGTCAGCACCTTGGATGTCCTTAGAGTTTTACACTTGGATTAAAAATACATTGAATTCATCAAGCATATTGTTAGCAAAATGAATTTGGGACTTCCCTGTTGCAAATCCAGTTTTACGATTTTCTGACTCTAAATGAACTAAGAGAAAAACAGGAATGTTTGCAACTTTGCGGTATAAACCTTTTCTCCCTACCCTTGTGCAGTTTTGAATTTCTGAAATAAACTCTGTGTAAATAGCTATTGGGCTGGTTTCGATATTGAAAATTGATCTTATTTCTTTTCCAAATATGTCAATAGCAAGGCCACCACTTCCTGGAAATCATTAAGCAGAGTAGATCAGATCTGCAGCTGGTTCAATTTCAGACATGGATATTTGAAACATTTCTAAATGCATCTAAAGAAAGTTCAAAGCTCACAAACCCAAGATCTGTCACCTGCACACACACAAAAAAATCCTAGCTACAAGCAGGGAAAGATCAGGATGCAAGAGAAATAAGGAGAATTTGCATCAAAGAACATTCTATTGTGGTACAAAAGAAATAAATCTTATGTGTATGAAAATCATAAGCTTTAAGATTTGGAGAGAGTTGTGCAATTGACAATCAAATGGAGCTTAAAGGAAATTATGAGGTTTTACACTAAAGTCCTGAAATAAAGAAAGTAATATTTTACAGCAAAAAATTGCAAATGTCAAGATTAAATCATAAGACTTTGCACCATTGAGCCACTAGCTAGCTCTATAGCTTCTTCACTTCTTAACACAGGGAAAGACCAACTTTCATGGTCAATAAAACTTAAGAACTTTAGAAATACATTTAGTGATATAAATCATATATTTGTGACTTTTCCTCCTTCAACAGCTAATTATGGGAAAAAATGAATACTTGAACTACATGGCTGCTAACCTACTCTTGCATTTGTTTTCAGGCTCATTTTTTGATCACTTTTATTTGTTCCAAGGAAATTGTACTAATTTCTCAATTTAAAAAGAGGTGGCTACTATAAATTAAGAGAACAGTGTGGTTTTTTTTCTTACTGCAGTAGTGAGAGCTTGAGTAGATATACCTTGCAATAAGCAAGCCAAACCAGATTCAGAAGTGGAAAATCCAGAGCTCAAATGCCTAAACTGCTTCCTCCAGTCCAAAGCTGGACAGGTGGCGACCCAGATTGAATCAGTAGTTGTGGGAATGATTTGATTCACAAACAGGGTTATAAAATTTTATATGGAGATGCCAGTGAAAGTCACAAGATCGTAGAGCAAAAGACCTTATTCACATAAATTACCTGAATGGCTATGAAGCATAAAGAAAATAAATTGAACAATATTGCCCGTACTTAGCTTACAGGCATATGGTACGCAGCTTCACATGATATACATGATAACAATGGGCATATTTGTGAATCCATAGAATAATATTGATACATACCCCCTTAATAATTCAAAGAAGGAAGCAGTTCCCTGTTCTGAGGCTTATGAATTCACACATATAGATTATGAATTTTGCTGCATAAAGAAGGCTTTTTAAACTCAGAATCTTGTCTGTCTTTCCTCATGAAGTATCAGCTGGTCTAATACAGTGTGTTACCTTTCCTTACAAGCCTTACTTCTTTTATTACAGGTACAATCACACCTACACATTGGGCATGTTTGTACAGAATTAACTTTGGTGAATGTGGGGGCATTCAAAGGGGGATATGAATTTCTGGAGGGGGAGCCTCTGCTGGTACCTGGCAATACAGCACACATGCTTCACTTCTGGCATGAAAACAATTTTTTTTTTATGGCTAGCTCCACACCTGTACCATATGTAAATACATATAACAGCAAAATATTTCCAGCCCTGTCTACCCAGCTGATGCATTGATCTCAGTGGATTCTGAGATATAAACTTCAATTTGGCCCCCAGTCACTTAGTGGACACTGCCACCAGCAGCTCTGACACCGGGTTATTTGTTGTTGCTGTTTGCTGTCCCTGTTTGCACATTAATCCAGTGACAATTAGGTGTCAGCAAGCGTTGTTTCTGCTCGCTGATAGCCTTGGGCTCTGCGCTTGAAGCCCTAATCAGGAGTGTAAACTCTGCTATATTTCAATTTGGAGAAGCGCTCTTCCGCTAAGAGGCCCCTGGCACTGCGATAAATAAAACGCCTATTTACTCTATTGCCACACTTAGACATCTAATGCACTTACTACCGGCCCCCTAATCATGGCCCACAGTTAAATCCGCCTATAAATCACTCCATTCTCATCCTGCAGATTAGTGAAGCCATTTTCCCCAAACCCCACAATGAGCACTGTTTCCTTTTCTTGTTAGTCAAAAGCGAGATGATTTTTATTAGGTTAAAGACAAGCTCACAGATGGTAAATCGTGTGGAGGGAAATAAGATGAAGAGTCCTGTGGCCTAGTGGGGATGGCAGGTGGGACAGGGCGGGCCATGACTCTGGTAGGCATCATCCCACCCTAGTGCATCACATCCCCAGTAGTGCATCTTCCCAAGCTCCAGACCCAGGTGACATCTCTCCAGACACTGTACAAAAAGGCAGCAGACCACAGGTGTGACAAATGTGTGTGGCTCCAGCAGCCATCAGTGCAGGCAGTGGGGAAAAGGGGTGTGTGACATGCCTTTCCATTTTGTATCACCCACTGCTGGGTTTATCTGCAGAGGCTTCTGGATGTGCATAAATGGGGCTGGCACAGAACAAGATCTGGAGAAACAAGCACGTGCCATCGGTACAGTCCCACCAGGAACAGTCCAGCTTTGTCCTCCACAGCACTGCTACGCACAGTGGGAGCAAATGCACACTGACGCAGAGCATTTAATACAAACAGCTTGGATCTCCTTAAAAACAGGACTGCCTCTCAAACCTTCTTTATATACCTTTGTATAAGTAGCACTACCTTGTGTACAGCTGTTTTAGCATAGCCAGGCACCTAAGGTAACAGCAATGCATAATACATGTTGCATTTATTTTTCAGTGGCTGGTAAGAAAGAGATTCTGGGTTTTTAAAAATAGGTTCTTTATTCTCTACCATTCACTGAATATTTCTGTGAATAATTTCCAGTCTTATTCAGATGAAATTTGCTGCAAATATCTGATATTTTAAATTCTATCTGGGTTAATTGGTTGCAGAGGTCACACACTTCTCTGCATATCTTTGATTGAAGGCGCACTGTGCTGAGGTATCAGATTTTCTGTGCAATAACTATAATAAATTCAAAATTCATTATCCGTAAATATTCTGTGACATTTACTCTAAATTTTGGCACAAGGTTCTGATAGCAGACCTCTGTGTTAGGAGGATCAAAGAAAGCAAGCAAAACAGAGAAGCAAAGCACAGCCTGATCAAAAAACCTCCAAGCAAATCAAAGAAACCATTGGGGGATGCTTTTATTTTTACAGCATTAGTCTGCTATGCTTGATATGTGGCAGAACAGTCCCTTTTCTGGGTAGGGAAGCTTTCACATATACATGTTCATGCAAAAGCCATCCAGAGGGATGGCAGAGATTTACATCACCCACGGAACACGATTTACCTCTGATGTGGACATGCACCCATATGTGCCACTGAGGGGGCAGCGGCAGCTGTCATCGAGTGGAGGCCCTCAGCACCACAGGCTCTAAAAAATTGACCCTCCAACACTAAGTCCCTGCTCCATCTCAGCATCCATGGGGATAAGATTCAGCCTCTTTTCTCAGCCTCCTCTCCCTGCTTGTTACTTTTCAGGTTCTAAACAGGATGGATTGCAGTGAAGAGCTCCCTGTAATCTCTCTTTAACCATTTCCATATGACAACTGCTTTGGATCCCCACAGCCGAATGAAAAGGCCAGAAGCCTTGGCTCTGTTGGGGGGGTGGGTGCCCCTGGGGAAACATATGTAAACAAAGCCCAGCTCTGTAGCCTTTTGCACCTCTCTCTGTTTTCCCATTCTTGCTTGGATCTCAGGTGGAATTAAAGGGATTAAAGCTGAGCGTAAATGAGGCGAGTGTGTAAAATGACTCCTTTCTGAACCAAACGGCATGTTCCGTGCTGAGGAAATGAGATGCCCATTTAAATCTCATCCATCCACCGCCTGTGGCCACCACCATGTACCTGCCTACTTAGCCCAAGGGTTAATTAATTGAGGCTTCAATGCACTATTGCAAGAGCATTATTGCATTTGATACTCTACATCTGTGATTTAAAACTCTTTCAGTCCCTTGTCAGCAAGGGAGGGTTTTAACTAGGAAATTAGCATTCAGATAAGGGTACGCTCTATTTGCTTCTGAAAGGAAGGGAATATTAAGGATGCTGGCGCACAAACCAAGCTGTAATATCCTGTCCCATCCTAGAAAGGGCTCTTGGGCCCCGCTTCCCAAGGGGACACTGTGTACAAGGGGACTAGAACATAGAAAAAAGGAATTACAATTTTCGGTGGAAATATCATAAAGTAGAAAACAGACAATAAATTGGGGTTTATTTTTCAGAAACTTCTCCTTATTCCATGATAATTATATGTTTCTTCTTTTCCTGGCTTATTTTAAATTCCCAATCACCCAACCAGCCCATTTCAGTCTTCTCATGGAGTTCAAATATTAATATCATCATCTAGTTAAGAAGAATTAATTAATAACTTTTATTTTCTCTAAATAAGCAGAAAAATATTAATTCCTTGCCTTCACATAAAGTCGTTCCATTATAGTCAATCACATGTGTGTATAATCCCCAATCACTAAAATGAAACGCATTTTCCAGCAATAAAACACAATTGTTTGGGATATAATGTGACAAAGGAAGTATCCAACTGAAGCAGCAGGAAGAATTGAAGGTGGAAAGAATGCATTTTGCCCAACCTTCAGTCTAGCTACGAAACCTCAAAACTGAGAGAAAAATGAAAGCCATACATGAGTTACAGTGATTTACACAGTAGGTCACCTTACTCCAGATTTCTCACTGCTTAGTTCACATAGTGCTTCATTCCTGCCTCTTTTGGAAAGGGCCACTTGCACAAGAAGAATTTCAGAAATAGGACCTAATGGGTTTAATCTAGAACCATGCCAAAATTGCAGCATGCTCCTTCTCTGCCTCTTCAGTCCAGAGATAAAAACCTAAGAATGAGTTTGGCCAGGCAAGAGGTCTGGAGTGAGACGGACAGCCATAACTACCCACGCCAAGGGTGGTCCATAAGGCATTGTGCCTTGGGAAGATGGAGTTACATGACCCAGCAGGATGTCCCACCAAGTAACTGCTATTGCCATTTGCTGGTGTTGCAATGATTGATCTATTTTGAAGAGTGCATTCCCTCTCCAGGATGTCACACCATTTTGTTGAAAATCAAGGTCACAACTATGCCCTCCTCTTCCATGCTCCTTGGGGAATTGGTGTGGCTGTGCAAGGTTCAGTGTGCCTGTGCTGGCTGTCACTGGAGCATGTCACAGGATGAAGCACAGCAGCTGTGTGTCCGAGCACAGCAACAGTTGCACGGATATCTAAAACAGGAAGTGCAGATTAACTTGTCCAGTTGAAACTACAGGGGGAATTTAGGAAGACAGAATGCAATCAGCCAGGACACTGAGGTTAACACAGTTAATCTTGTGGAAAGTGCAATGGGACCTTTAATAACTGCAACTGGTCAAGGCCTCAGTTTTATGTCTCATCCCAAAGATGGCACTTCCCCGTGTTTGGTGGTGCTGTTGTGGCTGGAAGAGGGGAATAGTGCCACCTACTGCAACAGCGTCATCTCTCATAACACCTGGGCTTACCTGAAAAGTGTCACCAGCATTCTGGGTTGTCTGAAAAAATAGAGTGCTAATTGGAGTTTTTGCTGGTTTTCATTTATAGGTGGTTTGTTCTTCCTTAGGACCCCTTTTGTCTATTAGCTATGAGGTCTGACCCTGGCAAGCAGAGTTGTTAGTTGGGGGATGGCCAAGCACTGTCCCTGAGGGCTAATGTTTTATCCCACCAGGCATAGTGATGGGAGCAACTGGTGCTCTTTTTGACCAAGTCCTGTCACTTTTGTTTGAGCTTCTTGACAGACAACTCTTGAGTACTTCACAGGGCTAATTGTCATCGACTTAAGAAGCTTGTTAGATGTTTGCACAAAGGTTTTTATCCTTTCAACAATTAATCTTTGAACTACAGAGCTTAATAAGGCACTATGAACTTCACTGTGGTATTTTAACAAAGCACTGAGACTGCTGTATGCAGTTCAGGTTTATGAGCAATGACACAGGACTTTATTTAGCAGGAGGCAATCTATCCAGTGTAAATCAAATATCTCTAAGCCAGCCTCAGAACAGTGGTGGGCATAAATCAATGTGTTGTCAAGCAGGCCATATCTAGTCTTTAAGACATATGTCTGTTCTGTATCTTTCTTTGATCCATGGGGCATACACACAGTTTTACTACAAAGAGCATTTCATGACCCCAGGTTTCTTCATTATCACTGTATTCCTGGAGTAGCTCTTTAAAGTAGGACTACCTTTAAAAGTCTGTAAATACATGCATATTTTCTGCTACTCGCTGGTAGTTCTGATATTCTACTCACACTGCACAAATGTTTTGATGTGAGGCATAATGAAGAAGGCTTAAAAGCAACAGGAACATTGGATATTTACTCTCCTAAGACGCAAAGATACAAGCTCTTGTGTGTGTACTATATAGTTGTTGCAGAGGTTAAAAAGTAGACGTGATTAAAAACAGAGATGTGATTCCATAAATGAGAACTAAGGCTTGGTCCCACAAGGGCTTAAATATGCTCTCAATTCTCACAGAAAAGCAGAGGACCTTGAGGAAGTTCATGTTATAAGATTGCATGTTTATATAGGGTGTGAACAACAGAGAAGAAACGAAAATGGGTTACTGAATGCAGGTTTACATCCGGGGGGTTAATCAAGCACAGGGCAGAGAGGAAAGTACCTAATACTCCAGAGATGAAATGGTTTCATGAGAGCCACACCCCTGAAGTTGCCTTTTTAGAAAGTGTAATAGGACTTTTTCAGTTTCATAAAGTATCTTGATAACTGGAAACTGCCAGTTAATGGTACAATGTTCCAACTATGAATTTTACAAAGATTAATCTACCCCTTTAGGATCCAAAGGAGCCAATCAAAAGCTGCCCAGTCTTCGATGTTTTACAGTCTCTGTGGGCAAAAAGCTCAGCTGAAACTACCATTCAACATCCTAAACTGTCATCTTCATCTTCTTCTAGCATAAAAATACATATTTTTCCCCATAATAAAGATTTTTTATAATAGCAATAAAGTAACTCTAGAGAACATGGTTGTCTTGAGATAGCTTAACTGTGTGTGGTACCTCATAACACCCTGGGGACCCAGTCACCTCATAATAATCTCTTTCTTTACCATGCCTTGCTTAATTAGGGAGTGAAGCCAAAAGGTCAATGCAGGATAAAAATGTAAATCTCAAAGTTTTCTCGTGGACCCTAACTCCATATCGTAAAATATATATAGTGTGCTCATCACAAAGCTTAGTGCATTAGCAGATAGAAAGTGTAACGTTTTATGTTCTCAACATTTTAGTGTTTTAGTGAGACAACAAATAAAAGGCTTATGTTCTTTGGTATAAAATTATGTCTTTCTTCTGTGACAGATAATTACTAAGTTATTAATTTATTCTCTATGTACGAAATCTTCTTTAGCCTTGTACTTGTCTTTTACAAATATGACATAAGATAAATATAATAGTTTTAGAGTATTTGGGTGTACCCAAGATTTCCTTTATTTTACTTGCGTATACCAAACACTGTGCATGCCACTCAGGAGACCCACAATACGGTACTACAATCTTCTCATTCCAGTTCTCCAGTGAAAGCAAACATAATTTCATTTCCAGATCTTATTACTACATTTGAGTATTGATGTCAATACTCAATAAACAATATGCTTTGGCTATTTATCTTCTTGGTTCTTTCATTGTTTGCTGTTCTCCTTTCCAGTTGCCTTCTGATGATAAAAATATGCCTGCATTCAAACTGTATGTATTTCTGACACTGTTAAACATATATTTAAACTCCAATCTCAGTTCTTAACCTGTTTTTATCATGAGTGATGGTTGCAAACCAGTAAATATTTATTTAGCTTTGGGTTACAGAGATTTCAGATTTCATTTATGGATTCAATAATTATGCAACAGTGCAATTCTGTTAGAGATACAATTATGTGTATTTTCCCTTCTCTGATTCTAGGTAGATAAGTGGATAAGGCATATATCGCCCTGACAGATGTTTGACATGGATTTAGATAAGATGGACAATTTAAGAAATGTGATAATTTTGCCTCTCAGATCTTAATTCCCCCTTGTCTTTAAAATAACAACACTATTCTAACAAAGAATATTTGCTATCAGAATTGCAGGTACATGATTTTTCTGGATATTCCGTTGTGAAGCATTTCTTATTTTCATTTTTTATTGCATCATTGCTGTGAATGACACTCTGTCTGTACCAGAACCCAGAAGACTTCTCATTATGCAGCATATTGAAATATGTAGCTGTTTTGCAGATTGGCTCTAAAATAAGAGAATGTACTTTCCCTTTTGGTTCGGTTACCTATTAAGGAATAAACAGCTACCTTTACAAATTTTATATAGGTTTTCCTGACAGAGCCAAAGGTAAATAAAGGTAGTACTCTGTCTGGATGTTTATATGCTTGTTTCATCTATTATTCAGATACACCACTTACATAATATTTTCCATAATGAGTTGTGGTTGAGTTGTTTGCACACCACTCTTGTATGAGTCAAAGAAGGCAGCTCAAGAATCTGCTTCCCAAGTACTGGTTGCCTTATGCTGTCCAGTCTAAGGTTCCTTCTGTTCAACATCTTTAGATCCTTCAAAATCAGATTCCTATTTTTATCCACAAGCACAGTAGACTGCAGCAACATAAGCACACCTAATGGACCTCAGCTCTGAACTGAAGGAGGACACATTTTGTTCCATCACCCTGTCTCCATTTCCATTCTTAGTCTTCTCTGAATTGCTATGCGGTGTGATATTTGTTTCTTACAGAGTGGGCAACTGCTGCAGCAGAAACTGAAATGGTTCTTCAAATAGCCTGGAAGAGGCCACCCCTCCTTGTTGCCTGCTGCAGGGCTGGTAGCAGCAGAGAAGGCTAGCAGTTGCCTGCTGGAAGCCTGGAACCTCTCCAGACTCTCTGGAACTCTCCATTCAATCCACAGAATATTTCAGCCCAAAATATTCAAAATATTTTAAAGTGTATATCGTGTACCTTCCATTCTGCTGGGTTTGTGTTCTGATGTGCTGACAAGCAGAAATATTCTAGTAATGCTAGGGAGAGGTTAAGAATGTTATTTATAATTAAAAGAAGGTAGAAGAGAGCTGGAAGGAAGATTTTTTTTTTCTTTTCTCCAAACAGAAAAGACAGTAATGGTGCTGGAAAAGTAAAGCATCTAAACATTTAGCACAAAACTCCTCAAGCCACTTTGAACACATACACACCACCACACCCACCTACCCACTCATACACAACCATATGCACTTTTTGAAATGATCTTTTAATAAGGTGTGAACGTTCACCTGGATTTCAGCTCAGGGCAAACGGTTCCAGAAGTTGACAGGATGTTAGACCATTAAATTATTTTCCTGTCATTTTATCCTCATCTCTTGTTTTAGAAAGAACAAATACATCCAATAACATTGTTAAGCAGGGAAAAATGAAAGAATAATGCCATATCAACACCAACATGCCTCTTCCCACACTCTGTTTTCTGCTGTTAAAAAATGGTTTCCATTATGCTTTCTAAGTGGATGAAAATGTAATAGAAGTTGTTTCTTGTGCTTTTGTTGCTTACCTATACAAGATGAAGGAAGCCTGGAATATTAGGGCAATACTGATACATGCATGATCCAATACTTACGACAGTAAGTAGTCCTAAAGAGTAATCCTAAAGATTCAGTGCATCTCCAAAAGAGAACAACACCCTGGCACTGATGTATTTTTTCTCTCCTTTTCAAGGGACACGCCTTTGGATTCACACCCTTTTCTTCACAACCCAAAGTATAAAGCCCATCATTTAGGTCCTGCAACATGACTGGTCATATTCCTAACTCCAGTCAGCACTGGCTTGTTAAACATTGTTTTTCAGAAGTTAGTTTCTATTCGTTGTAGCTAAGAAATTACAATTAATTCTGTTAATTACTATTACTATTCGGTGTAGCTAAGAAATTAGGATTCCAGTTGCATTTCATGGATGATGGGAATGGTGTCTCTTGGCTAATTAAAATCCTTTTTTGTAATGCAGAGCAGAAGACGCAAATAGGCCTCGGATTTGATTTGAAGGCCACTGATTTCTTGTGTGAGGATCTGATAGGGAGCTGTTTTATGTTTAGTAGCATGTTCATCATGTCAAGGAGATGAATTGTGTAAAACTTGCTTAAATAACGTGTGCACACTCGGGGTATCTATATGTATGAGGACAAAGAGCCAAAAGAAAGTGAAAATATCCTATTAAAACTCATTTAAGAACAGCTTTAGCTTCTTTGTGAAGTGTAGGGCCTCATTAAAGCCACCATTCCTGGAATCTAGGCAAAACGCTTTGCACAATTCAACTGTTGTTTCTACAACTAATTATTTTTATTTTCTAATATGTGCCTTGTGCCATGAGCAAAGAGCAGATTTTGCCCCCATTCCATTTAGCACAGCTTCAAATGCGTACAATAAAGGTGAGTGCATTTTACTGCTCTTTGGCTTCAGCTATTTTTGTTCTATAACAAAACCAATTAGACTGGTGTAGTCCCAATTTTTTCCCCTCATTTCCAGCTGCTGAACCTGGATCTCTCTCAAAAGTACTTTCTTCCTTAGCCACAATATTTTTAAATGTCATCATCTACTGATTGTTGTTTGGTTTAAATAAAAGAGATGAGAAAGCAATGGAACAGGCAGCTTCAGAACAAAAATTGGAACATGAAGAGACACTTCAAGTCTTTGCTTTTCTACTGATGAGGCAATCTCTATTTATGAAAAATAAATTAATTCCCTGCTTATGTTTGCTGTTTTCCTAGTTATATGCATTTTCACCATTAATTAATGGAGAGATGAGAGATGGCAGAACAACAAGCCCTATGCAACATGAATGGATGCTTGGGCTGACTGAATAGCTTTTCTCCTTCAAGCATTGTTTTAGGTGGTGGCTGCATCAAGGATAAGACTCTTTCTCCCTTTTTGTGGTGCATCCTGAGCAGCCGCTGGAGACCTAGCCATGCATCTGAATAAAAGGTAGGAATCTTACCAACAGGCAAAAAGGCCAAACATTAGTATGGCAGATAATATAATGTTCTGTATGGAAAAGGCGAACACTCCTTGGTTTGCTTATTAAAAAAAATTATCTACAAAGACTGTGGGACAGAGGCAAGTTCTTTCTAGCTGTCCAGCTCCAGCGCATGTTTAGTGCAAACAGATCTGTTTGACTACTGGCTTGTCTTGAAATTCTTTCCCTGTAGTGCTTTTGTCTAGTTTAGATGTCAAAGTGTAAACAATGTCTTTTTCTTATGTTAAAATAGTAAGGGACCAGAGGGAGAGCACTTAACCTTTTACCACCTGTGTCCGTGTTGCATGCTAGTCACTTGCTACAGTATTAAACAATTTTTGGTAGGTACCAAGCAAACTTCATCCCTTTGTTTAAGATCTGGCTAAAAGGAGTAAGAAGCTACAGCATCTTCAGATTTCCTGAGAAAACAGCATGCAATAACTGGAGAAGGGAAGATCCTCCATATTGCTGTATTCATGCTTTACATGCTAAAGTACTGTTAGGTTTTGAAAAAAGTTCCACATAATGCTTAACACAAAACACATCCTTAGGAATGACAAGAGTATATCTAAAAATCTAATACTAGCAACCATAGCAATCTATCATAGCAGTAAAATGAAGTACAAGCAGCTAGAGATAGTTCCTTGAAATTGTGAGACGCCTTTAATCCGCATAAGCTTGTCACAGAGCTATGTAATAAAGCCAAGTCATGTGAATTTGTAGTTAAAAGATGAACCAATTAGAGACTGAATAATTTGTGATATAACTGATAATAGGTCAAAGCAAGGTTATTGCAGGAAATGAACTTGACTTTGGAAAGAACATTGGATATTTGCAGGGTTAGCAAAAACAGCTTCTCAAATTAAAGTGTTAGTAAGCAGTGAAAGAACAGAAGTGCATCTCGTTAAAAACAAATATCAGGGTATATTAGGGTATACAATCCGAATAAAGGACTACAGTCAATGAAACAAAACCAATACAATGAGGAGGGCAACATCCCACGTATGATTTGAAAGAAATCATGTTTAGTTTTCATTCCAATGTAGACTTTTCTTTTTAAAAGGAAAGATGTTTATCTATGTTTGGTTTTTAAATAATGCAAAAATCTAGAAGAAACAGGCCAAAATTGTGGCTCACTTATTCTCAAAACATGCACAATACCAAAGATATGACAAAGAAAATCATACCAAATTATCTACAGCACAATAAGAGCAATCTCTGCTGCTGGGCATCCAGATGAAGCCTTCCTCATGACAAGACTGTGTTGACAAGTCTATCTCCAGTTTACTTCTCAAGAATTAAACAGCAAGGCACCTAGATGAGTTTGACAAGAGATACATGTATACACCCAAAAAGTGGACCTCCACCTTCTTACGGAGACTGTTGCTTTGCTTTCTGTTGAAAAACCCACCATCCCTAATGCCTACCCCTGGCTGAACATTTTACACCCAGCTCCAGACAACCACACCACTCCTGCTCATATAACACAAGGGAGGTATAATGCAAAAGGAGGCAGTATAACATGTATAAGGCATGATAGTTTATCTTTAAAATTCCACAAAAGCATTAAAATCCCCCTTAAATATAGACATATACATCCAAATATGTCAAAGTCACACTTCTTATCTTGACTGTAAATAAAAATGGAGAAACCATCTTTTCTCACCCCTAGGGCTGTGAGAAATATGTTTTCATATGGGAAATACAGAGACTATGACATATGTCACAAAAATCTAAATAACACATACTGTTTTTCTTCTGATTTGTCTAGTGACCAGTTTGAAAATTTTTCTAGTTTTTCCATCATTCCTAAAGCTGCCTATTTCTTTGCTGTGTTTGGATTCTGTGCAATAATGATATCACCTCAATCTCTTTGGGTCATCCATAGGTGTACCAGCATGAATGGAATTCCTGTGAAAACATAAAGAAAATGTATGAATTTAGAGTGGGTGTGCAGGTGCAGGAGAAAAAGCAGGAGCTTCCAGCCAAACTTTATTGGATTTGCGTGGCAAACTTTTGGTAGTGCAGGGTTACTTGGGTGGCTTCTGTGAGAAACTGCCAGAGCCTTCACCCATGTCCAAAAGAGCAAGAGCCAGCTGGCTCTAGGATAGAAGTGGGTAAAAATCTGCCCAAGAGAAACTGCAGCCTCAGAGAGGAGTGAGATTATGTGAGAGGAACTACCCTGCAGACACAAAGTCAGAGAAGGAGGATCAGGAGATTATCCAGGCACCAAAGCTGAGATTTCCCCACAGCCCCTGGTGCAGATCATGGAGAGGCAGATGTGTCCCTGCAGCCCCTGGAGGACCATGGTGGAGCAGGGATCCACCTGCAGCCCCTGGAAGACCTCAGGCAGGTTTCTGAGGCAGGACAATGTCTTCAGAGGAGATTGTGACCCCATTGGAAGCCTACGCTGGAGCAGGTTTGCTAGCAGAATTTGTGACTCCATGGGCACCCACACTGGAGCAGCCTATTCCTGAAGAATTGTATCCCATGGAAGGGACCGGCACTGGAGCAGTTCATGAAGAACTGCAGAACATGGGAAGGACCTACACTAGAGAAGTATGTGAAGGAGCATCTCCCATGGGAGTCATCCAACACTGGAGTAGGGGAAGAGTGAGAAGAGAAAGAAGTGACAAAATGTGTTAAACTCACCACAACCCCCATTTTGCAGTTCCCTATGCTGCTGCTGGGAGGAGGAAGAGAAAAAAGGCAATGAAGATGAACCCAGAAGAAGGAGGGATGGAGGAAATTTTTTTTAAGATTTGGTTTTATTTTTTATTGTGTCATTATCCTACTCTGATTTGCCTGGCAATAAATTAATTTCCCCATCAAACCAGTTTTCCCCATGACAGTGGATGATCTCTCCCTGTCCTTATCTCAACCCATGAGCCTTTTGTTATATTTTGTATCATCTGCCAGATGAGGAGTGGGGTGACAGTGCTGCTTTGTGGTGGTGTCAACTCACTACATAAACCCATTAATTAATTGCAGATGAAATGAAGAACCAAAGGGAAAGAAACTTTCACTTTAAAGCAACTTTCACTTCAAAGTATGTGAAAAGAAAAGAAAGGACAAATTTTTGATTAATACAACCATACCATCCCCTTAAAAGGGGATGCAGCACACTACCAGTATTGCAGCACACTACCAGTCTCACCAGTGCTCACTATAGTTTTTACTTTCAGATGCAGGGAAGAAGCCAAACAGTGAGGATGTTGGAAGCATTGCAGTGGCAATAGTTTTGTCTTTCCCTTTCCTTTGTGTTCTGCAAGTTGGTCCGAGGAGTTGCTTCCAGAAGTGGAGCCGTGAAGTGAGACTTCCTGGAAAACTCTGCTTACAGCCATTAGAACTCCAGAAGGGGAAAAAAAGGGTAAGAAAAGATGGATGAATGTGGTCTAAATATTATGAAATTGAAGGCAAAAATGAAATCCTTGAGGAAAATACTCTATTAAAAACCAGCAACATTTAAGGGTCACTGGAAATTCAGCCAGAAAATTTCTTCATGTTTAAAAGAAATATTTTGAAAAAGGTAATGTCAAAAATGGTGCTATCTGTCTGATTCTTTAAAAAAAGAACAGATTTTTACTTATTTTTTTCCATCAAACACATCAAATACAGGGCTTGGTAAATAACTGCAACATTTTGAATGGAAAAATGCATAGAAAAGCTGAGGCAATCAAAATGGGTGCCAAGCTATGAAGAAATGCTTCTATCATAGGACTTTAAGAAAGAAAGGTAGTTTAGATATGCCATCAAGAGAGATATGATGGAATGCAGTAAGAGTAAATAGGTGAATTAAGAAATTTAGCAGTAGAGACAGTGTTATGTTACTTTTTAATTGTAGAAAGATTTTATGCCTCCTGAGAAGTACATATTTCTGACAAGCAAAATAGGCAGATATTTTGCTTCAGGGAACCAGTGCAGAATATGTTCCTTCTCTGGAAAGGCAGGAGCCAGCAGCACATAGTGGTACAAAAACCAGTCAGTGTGATGTGTATTACTTAGTAGCAATAATCTGAGTATTGGAACGAACATAATCTTAATTCATAATTTATGCAACTCCACATCTTCATAATTTTGTGTTTGACCACTTCACAGACCAAAGAAAAAGAAGGGCAGACACCTGGCCAGGAGAGGAGAGCTCAGAAAAGAGCAAAGCAGAAGGCAACTGAGCAAACTTTTTTTGTTCCCTAGTGATATAGTCCCAGTATATAAACTTAATCAAGGAGTTTGTAGGATGAAAGATCGACTAGATTTGAAATATTCCTTACACATTCACAGGGAAAAAAAAAAGGCTGGAAATTATCTTGTCTGTGTCCTAAAGCTGTACTGTATGTCATACTGACAGATTCTTTATTTAACTTGTAATGATTTCTAGTTCTGGAACTTCCACAACCTCTCCAGCCAGCCTGTTCTGTGACTGCACTGTCCCCAGTGTCAGATAATTTTCCTGTGCCTAAACCTAGCCTGGCTACTTTACTGTCTATTCATCAGGGACATGGGGAACGCACCATTCTATGATCTTCCCAAGGGTCTTTCAGGCATTGCAACAAGAGTTTGCATGTTACCTAAAGGCTGTTACACTATCCTCAACAAAGGAGTGGTATAACCTATGTATCAAAAAGGTGTTTACACAGGAAAAATTATTATCTTCCCTGAAGAATAAAGTGTACAAGCCTGGTGAGTTAAAAAGCATATTGATTATGAAATTGTCCTCTTGCTCATTGTACATATTTGTATGTGCACAGATCTGCTCTGCAGATGACAAATCCAGACCTGTCCTTTGGATGTCATCTACAGAATTTCTAGGTTGCATTGCCGAAGATAAAATCTACCTCTGACTTATTCAAATCCAAAGAAAACAAATTATGGACGACTTCTGATCTCCACTGAATTCATAGGAGGGCTAAGCAATAAAGCAGAATATGGGCAGCTCTTTGACAACTCAAGGTTAGAAATGCAGGAGCCACAATCTCACCTCAAGCAGAAAAAGTCTGCTTGAGATAATGACATTCCAGCCCAAGCTTGCAATCAGATGACTGTTGCTATCTGCAAGCCATTGGGTACAGCTGGATATAGGCACATCCATCTCATTTGTTTCAGCTTTTGTGTGTCCAACTGATGATTGGCCAAGGATTTGCTCCTCAGTGGACCATGAATTGAACTGAGAAAGTCAGGTGCCGTCTATAGTTTCCAGTAATGTATGATGCATTTAAAATTACTCATTATTTCTGAAAATGTACCCCATAAACTTTTTCTATGGAAGTCTCTTCTCCATTTTTAAGTTCTACCTCCTGGTGTGAGATTAGATGTGTATCTGTCACATCTTCCAAATTACTTTAAAAATTGACTTAGTTCTAAAAACAGGACAGTAACCAATTCCTCCAGAATAGAATTTAATGTTTTTCTTAACTTGTTTCTGTTGCCCCTGATATGTACATTGGGCAAGATGCTGTTTTAGGATGGCTGCCACATAAAATTTTTCTCCACTAATTTTCAAGATGGTAACATTTTGGTTTCTAGAACACAATTTTTGATATATCAGTTTTGAAAATTTTCTGCTTTTTTCTGGGTGAGCTACTTGTCCCCTAATTTTGTTTGGATCTTGCTTGTGGCTGTGACCCAGGAAGAGGGTACTTGACTTGCTATAACCCCATAGTTGGCTTTAATTTTAATATTTTTGACAAAGTCTTACACAGCCATTTCTGGATGTGTTTCTGGTGAAGAAAGACTGGTCTTTGGGTGTTTGCCAATGGAAACAATGGCAAAGCCTTTTTTTCCTTTTTTTTTTTATTTGGGCTGAAAGCAGCCTGATAAAATGCACTTTCTGCAATTTGTTGAACTATTAAACTAAGAAACAGAAAGGATTAATCACTTTAAACAAGAGAACTTACAGGTTTCTTCTCTTGGTCTCACTCAACTTTAACTGCCCTCTTTGAATGAATGCCCAAAGACAATTATTATTTATATCACAGCAACACCTAGAGGTTCCTACTGAAATCAGAGTGCTCTGCACAAAGTACAGAAAAGTGAAACTCAACCTGTATTCTCCAATCCAAGCTGGTCAGCAAAAGAGAGAAGAGCAGGGGAAGCAGTAGGAGCCAAGACAGAAGAATGCACCTATGCTCACAAAGATCATCATACTGAGATGCACCTTCAGCATCTAAGTGGCAACCCATCCTGCCACTTGTTTCACCATCGTGCTCCCAGAGATCATAGCCAAAACCAGATGGATACCACAATTGCACTTATTCCAGGACCCAAGCTTCTGGGAGCAGAATGCTGGGATAGTCCCCACAGGCACCAGTGGAAGAAAAGCACCCTTTAGGGCAAACGCATCCAAGACCAGCCATATCTACACCACAGTAGGATTTCTGAGTCTAGAGCAGTGCTGGGAGGAGTGTGAGGAATGGCATAATGAGGAAGCAGTGGTTTTGCTTATCAAAACGTTTTGTAACAGCTCTGCTTCTAGTATGTAGTTTTGGAACTAACTAATGATTTATGAATGACAAATGAAAAATCTCTGGGCTCACTTTCTCCAGCTCCTGGGGTTAAACAGGGCTACAAAATGTCCCAGGGTTTGGAAATCACCCAGCAATGTACATTCATTATTAACTCCAGACTTTAATTGGAGCTTTAGTGGAGAGAGCTTTAGTTTTGAGATTAAACTACCAGTTGGAGAAGACAAGAGCAGACAAAGACAAGGGGTACCACATACAACCTGCAGGCTGAATGTGTAACGAGAATGATTTGGAAATACTGCAAAGAGCAAACTGATCCTGGTGGTAGTGTCAATAGCCTCCCCTGTGAGCACTAATTATATTATTACAGAAACAGACTAACACAAAACTAAAGCACAAAAACATACATTTAAGATCTGGCCAGATGCCAGTGTGTTCAAGGTACATTCTTCATAGCAGCACTATGCTATTTTGTTGTTTGTTTTGCTGGACTGCTCAGGAGCACTAATGGTCAACTTGTGTTCTGCTGCGGTCCATGCATGAAAATACAGAGGGCAAACACACCAGCTGCCTCCAAAGAGATCACAAGGTACCTGCAAGCTCAGAGGGGTTCTGGCAGCCTAAGATGATGTACCCCAGCGAGATGGTCATTTGTCTCCATGTATCCATGATCTGGCTGTTTTCAAAGCACAGAATCTTGAAAAAAGGTTTTGAGGGAGACAGCATTACTCTAATGGTGTTTTCAGTCATTAAGGAGGTGTATGGATTTTTTAGTCATTTCTCCTTTTGCCTGTAATCCTCTTACTTCATACCTACTAGATGAAATGTTCCAAACCAAACATATTGCAATGTATTGTAGTGAAAGAGGTCACTCAGACAAGATCAACAGCTGCTTGTGAGTAAACAAGGACATTACAAACAACATATCAGCCCCTTGCTGATGCTTTAAGTTTAAATAAATAGCGTCTTCCATTTCCTGGATTGTAAATAGCAAGTATTTGGTAATGGTACTTAAGCAATTCACAAAACAGGGAGGAAGGGGAAGAACACCCACTTTATTTTTGGTGGGTCAGATGATGCTGGAGAATATGTTTGTGCATGTGAGGGGAATGGGGGGGCATGGGGCCAGAGCCACATGGAGGGGATTTGTATGCAATGGGAATAAATCTGTGGAAACGTGTAAGTGGAGCTGCAGAAGGAAATCTGCAGCCGCCTGAGCCAGGCGGTTGAATGGCAGAGAGGATGGAGGCTATTTGAATACTGATGTGGCCCTCACTTTCTTCCATTTCCATTAATGACATGCTCATCAAGGGCAAACAATGGGACCGGCTGCCTGCGCCTGTCACACTGTGTGGGTGCTGGGAATGCCAGGCTGTCATCCCGGGGCTGCATTTAGAGACCTGCACGCTAATAAGAAGTGCTCTCTGCCGTCAATGCAGACAGGTGCTTCCGAGGCTGGGACATGCTCCATTCCCTTCTCCTGAAACCCTCCTCTCCCGGCCCCCTGACAGACACCATGAAATGCACAAATTAACAGCCCCATCATGTTGGGCTGCTGCTGCCTGCGGTGAAAGCAGAAAATCAAGTTGTCACCCAGGGTGCAGTGATAAAGCCACAGCCTCATTTCTCTGTTGGTGCCCTATAATAGCAAATGCCAGACAGCTGGATGGATTGGGAGGTTTTAGATTAGGGTCCTGATGCACTTTGGCCACTGAATTAGCAGTTCCTGTTTTCATGCAGATTATTTGTGTGCAAAGCAAACATCTGGAGAAAGCAAAGGCTCAAGGATCAGATATTTGATGCTTCTTTCCCATAATGAAGCAGAAATAACAGAAATTCTACAGTGCCTTTGAAAAAAAATGCATCTCCCCCATCAATGAAAAAGGAAAATCCTTCCTGGATTTGCCTTTAGAGACCTTCACAGCAAATGCTTTAGGCTATGTTTGCACACATTTGTGCACAGACAAACTGAACGAGAATCTCAAACCTAGACGTGTGCAGAATTTTACAATGAGAGTGGTTGAGGAAAAGTCACAGCAGGTGTCTCTGGGAAGGAAAAGGAAGCATGAACACTCAGAAGTCATTTTATTTCCATAGTGCAGCAAGCCCCTTTGCCAGCAGGTTCTTCCCACAGCTACCTAAGATCCACTGCAATGAGAGGATCGGGCAATGTTCGCATGAATGGCTCAGCCAGAGCTGAGAATTCACATCCACAGCTCAGAATCCAAAGTGGGGCCACAGCCAGCCTGAAACTCCAGTTGTCTCCTCTCAAAGGCAGGTACCTGAACTTCCGAATAAAAAACAAATCCAAAATGGAAGCAAAGAGAGCCATTGACAAGGAAAGTGATGATGGACAGAGACTGGTCTCACAGACATTTGCCCCACAGCAGGTACTGCACCGGTGATAAGGAACAGAGGGGCCTGAGCCCTTCAGACTCCATGGAGTTTAATGACTTAACAGCCTGAGAACTTCAACATAAAACAGGAAGAGCAACTAACGAAACTTACAACATAAAACCCCCCTCCTGTCATTTTTATAGTAATAGTAAAACACTTTATTGAATTTATGAGCTACATAATGACTATGAAGAATGTAACTTGAATTAGAACCAACTCAGAAGTATAATATCAACTATAAACCCTTTTCTATTACCCCATCTCTTTATCATCATCCTATCTGGCTCTTTTTAAACCAAGGAATATTGCTTTCTTCAAAATTTAGTCGAAGATCCATCTCTTAACTTCTCAATAAATCAAGAAAACCCCAAGCATCTGTAACAGACACAGAGCCAAAAAATCAAGGCATGTCCCAAGTAGAGGTTTTACAGCTAGAGTTAGGATATTATTGAAGAACCAAAAAAAGCAAACAACATTTCTGTGAAGACTGTGCCGGGAAAGGCATAGAGGGACATCCTGAATCCTGGACGTTCTGGTTGTGAAGCTGTGTAGTGAGGCATAGCACAGCCTTATTAGGTGGTTCAGGCCCCAAAATGCAAGTCGTTAGCAAAGACCTTTGAAACAAAAGCACAACCCCACAATTCAATCCCTCAGTAGTCTGGAAGTCCATTTAGAAGCAGAAGCATTAGCAGGACTTTGTAGCACCCTCTCCGATGCTAAACCCTTTCATACCCAGGGTTTGACATGAACAATAAAGTCTGAGTAAAGCTGGAGAATGCATCGAGGGGCTGTTTATATCCAGATCCATTATTTTTGCAGAGGAGTTTGTAAATGAATGATTGCGGGGGAGGGAAATGTACGTAACACAGCTAAAGCAGAATGTTTTACTGTGTTTTCTGATTCCATTTTACTTCTTTAGTCTCTCTGGTCCCCAAGGATTTTTCTGAAGGGCCGTTAAAATAAAATGGGTGAAACAAAGCCATAAGCCAGTTAAGTCTGAAAGACATGTCATCTCATCTAAAAAGAAGAAACGGACCATTTCCATGCCTAGGGCTGACAGCAACGCCTGAGCTAGCAATAGCGCTATTCCATTTGATTTATAGAATAATGGGGTGACAAATGATGACAAAAATAAACTTTTACTGCACTGAACTGCTCCTTTATTTATGAAATTTGGCCAAGTAGTGAAATCTTTTATCTGCAAGTTGTAACATGGAGTGGAAACGAGCGATTATGGTGTGGTAATAGTAATCCAGTGATGGAGGCCGAGTCAGTCGGAAATGGATTGAGGTAAAATAACTACCGCACCATGATAAATGTGAACAGCGCTTTGCTGACAGATGATCTAACAGGTGTTCATAACAACTATATAAGAGGATTTATTTATGACTAGCCACAGCCGCAGCACTGTAAATCAACTCCAGCAGCTGCACGCCACTGAAACCAAGTCCCTGATGGAGAAACAGTGCAAGAACCCAAAAGAACACAATTCACTCCAGAATCTTAATCATCAAATAACGTTTTTTTCGAGCAATTACACCACAGTGCAGAAATCAAAATAACTTTCAATTACATGAAGCTGAGCCACCTACTAAGTTTGCCCAAGCCCAGGCACTGGCAGAGCCCAGAGATCCATATGAAGCAAAACAGTTATTTTTGGACTCGGTATCAAAGAGGTGCCTTTCTTTTTTTCTGATAACCACTTTGGTGCTGTTCTAGCATAGCACTGACACACACAATGTAAGAGCAAGAGGAAAAGAATGGGAGTGCACTTTGCCTTTACCACAGCGTAGTCTTTCCTAGCTGTGTCAAATCCAAATGTCTGTAGGGCTGCACTCCAAACTGTATCAGTGAAATTATTGGACCACCAAAATCAACCCCCAATCACACCGAAACACTGCTGTCTCATAGAAAACCTTATGAGGTTTTTAAACCCAAATGATCCTGCTGCTTTTCTTTAGGGGATATCTGCAAACATATAGAAAGACAGAAGAGGGAGAAATTACTGGTACCAAGTGGGATGGGTTCCTGGTTTTTTGACAGTATTGAAAAAAATGTCTAAAGAAATAACTGAACTGCTGTCTCTTTCTTCTCTTCTACCTCCTTCACAACTGATGTTTCAGAGTCACTCACTTTTCAAACTGGATTCAGTAAGAGCTGGCATGCTGTGCACTGCTGCAGAGAGCAATTAGATGCCTAAAAGTCCTCACATAAATATACAAAAACCAAAATGAAAATTATATGAGATTATAGATACTACAGGATCAAACTATTCCATGTGTTAAACACCATCTGCAAAGAGAGGGAAGTGCTCCACTGCAGCAAGGTATGCTGTTATATACAAGCAGTTTCCTGGACACCTTTTAGGAGATCAGAGGGTCTGCAGTGACCCAGGGCAGAGTCAGCTGCCCCTTGTGGACCTGCAGCTGAGGTCTGCCAGGGTCTCCAAGAGTGGCAGCTGTCACAACAGGGAAGCCTCAGACAGGTACAGACTTCTCAGCCTGGAACTCCCCCCAGCAGCTGTGTTACAGAAGGAAAAGGGCTGATGTTGCCTCTCAAAAGGGTCCTGCCTTCCCCGCACCTCCCTTGCTGGCTATGTTACAGATGCTGGGCTTAGGGTGCTGCTGTGAGCCTAAGCTGGTGGGTGTCCCATGGTCCAAGGCACGGCTGAAGCTCTGCAGGGTGGCTGGAAGGACCCTCACCCTCCTACCATTTGCTATGCCTGGCAGTCACGGCTGCCTTTTACCACCTCCTGACACATGTCCAGAACGCACCAGTGTTTTTAGAGAATGGGAAGATGTCCAGGACCCAAGTGTGCCAACAGCTCTTGCTCTTTCCTGAACATGAGGTGAGACTTGTCAGCTGGTTTTGCAAGGCTTAGTCTAAAAACTTCCCATCAAGGAGAAAAAACAGGTTTGGGTGGAGCCAGAGGGGTATATGAAGGTGTCGATGGCAACTGACAACTCATGTGCTCCATAAAATGGTGCTAAGGGCACCATCATCTTCTCTGAAAGCCATGACTGGGAAGGTGGCAGAGGAGGAGGGAAGTCACCAGGAGCAGGATGAGAGTAGGCCAAGACCTGGAGAGGACTGGAAAAGCAGTGGTGGAAGCCAGCAAAACTCAGTTTTGCCCTCTCTCCTATGCATGTATGATAGAAAAAAGGAGTTTAGAATAATACTACCTGTAAAGATCATAAAATCATAAAATGTTTTTTGTTGGAAGGGACCTTAAAGACCACCTAGTTCTAATCCCTCTGCTAAGGGCAGGGATGTCCCTACACTAACTATGCTAGGCTGCTCAGGGCCCCATCCAATCTGTCCAGTAACACTTCCAGGCATGGAGCATCCACAGCCTCTCTGGGCATTATGAAACTTGCGTCTGTGGCAATATAAAAGTATATGCACCACAATGTACACAATTTGAGTGAATCGGGATTTGTGGCACTACAGTGACAGCAGGGGCTCAAGAGTTACCAGCCATTGAAGAGTAGTTCACCTTGCACCTTTTGAGGCAAAACCAGTTACCTGAGGGACAGGAAATGCAGTGGCATTCACAATCTCTTGCTCTTCCAAATAGTTCACTGGACTGTTCTATATAAAAGTACAAGTGTACCAGCTGATAAAGACAGCAGAATGATTGCTTTTATCCCAAAGGGTCATGCACAAAGGCTCCTATCAGCAATTGAACCACATGTGTAAACATAGCAAAGCATGGCTTCTGCACAAGGAAACACTTAATGTAAGTGTTAAACAAGGGTAAATTTTATGTCAAAACAAACAGAAATATGTGGAAAGGGAGAACAATAAAACTGTCAGAAAAAGAAGGGAACAGAGTCCAATCCTTTCTTACTTGTTTCAGGGCACACATGGAAAGTCAGATGAGGGCTTGGGACAATTTAACTTACCTGCATATTGCTTACCAGAAACCATGTTAGGGCATTTAATTCCTAAGTTCAAATTAATTCAAGCATGTAAAATATGGAATGCAAAACCAGGCAGTTCAGTAATTGCATATTAAAAAAAAAAAATTACCACTACTTTTGGCAACGGACTATTGCAAAGCAAAGTGTGCAAAAGGATTTCATCCTGTCACCATATATCAGTAATTAGCCCAAAGGCTCAGATGAAGGGAATTTAGAGACCTTGGGTTTTTGTATCCTAATATGTGTCTGTATATTTCTTTGCTGATGTACACCTGCAGTGGATGACAAGAACTTAAGTAAATGTTGTGTTTAAAACACAGAGGAAGTAAAAGCAAATGCTTTCCTCAAATTTAAATATATTGCTTTGGAAATGTTGTGAAATGTTGCAAAATGTCACCTTGTTCCTGAGTTAGTAGAAAAGATCATCAGGAAAGCTCAATTTATCTTTTCTGCGTAATTCATTATTTCTTATACTGTATCATGTCCCAGTTCTAAAACCACTTTCATTATTTCCGCTATCCTTTCACGTACTATTCTATTTACATCTTCCATTATTTTGTCTCTAGCCTCAGACCCATTTTTATTTCTGCTATTTTTCTTTAGAAATTAATTATTAGAATTAAAGCAGGGTATGAAGGGAAAAAATACATTATCCTTTTCTACAACACCATAAAATGTCAAAGAAAAATAAGCAGAAATATTATGTTATTTTTACTGTCATGCATCAAGCCTATGTTTATATTCTGCCATCAACAGTAACCAAACAATTTCTCCTCACACCCTATTCTTTCAAAATGGTTTATATTGGAGTAACCAATTTTGAAAGTTTAGTTGTTAAAAAAAATATAAAGAAACCCCTTACTCTTTGCTAAGGAGAATATGTGTGTTTCTGTAGAAACAGCCAGGCAGGAAAGCAAAGGTAAACTATCAATCTCTCACTATGCAGAAACTTTCTTACCTGTTTGTCCTTGCTCTTGCTGAAAAATTCTTCAATTCAGAGTTGCCAGCACTAGTCTTATAGCTTGTAGTAGACCACAATAATTTTGTAGTCTTTTCGAGGTTCAATACCTTCAATATGATTAAAGTTAATACAATTATACCCCAATGTCTCTTTATGGTAACATATGTGAGTTGGTAGTTGTAATTGTTTTTCCTGTTTCTAAATGTTCTGCTGCATTTGAAACCTTGCTAATTTAAGTAAATAACCCTCACCCCCCACTCCTTCAATGACACCTTGATGCAATTGCTGACCATCTTAGCAAAACCCACCTCGGCAGTCCCGCAGTATTATGCTTTAGCCTTGCTCTTGTGTCCCGAGCTGTGCATGATGGTATGTTCCAAGTGTGCCCAGGTTTGAATACTTGCTGAAGCCAGGTGGCTCTCAGTGTGCAGCTCCCGACTGATTAGCCTGCCCACAGAGGTAAGAGCTGCTGCTACCTGATACAAGCAAATCACTCCAAAGAGAATTTTAGATTTGGCATCAACACTTAATATGCCTCTACAAATGATTAATAATGGAAGAACTGAGTATAAATGATAGCTAACCAAACTAAGAAACTATTGTTAACCACTGCTACTGGTTGAATTATTACTGAGTGCAACTTTCACTGTTAATGTAAGACAGGCACACATACTTATGTTTAGATTCCTCAAGAGCTGAGCTTTAATACATGCAGAAATATATATGGCTATTTAAATACTAACCCTTAAATAATCTTTATCTCCAGATTACTACTTTGGGAAGGCAGCATAAACTTTCAAATCACAATATCATGCTGGCCTGACAGAGTCACAAGAGGCAACACTGCTTTACCAGGGACTAAGATCCATAATGCTGCCAGAGGGTAGCCCATGTCAAGAACATGGACCACGGCCCTCTATTACTTTCTCAAGTGGGTACAAATGATACCATGAGCCTAAAAAAAAGCAGTGTAAAGAGCTGTCCCTGAAGAATACTCATGAGCAGGTAGAAAGCTGTGGGTAGGAGTCAGAGACTGAGGCAGCAAAGGGAGCCTTTGGCTGGGCTCTGCTACAGCCACCTGACCAAGGGGAGCCCATGGACCACACCTTCCTGCTCCAGCACGGGAGGCCTTGTGCCCGAGGGTGGTGGCCTGCAGGGGAACTCAGCCACCCCAGCAGCTGTTGGGAAAGTAGCTTGGAGGGCTGTGGCAAGGGATCTGTTGGTCACCAGTGCAAGTGAGCTAACTGGACACCAGGACTGGAGGCAGCCTGGGCTGCAGGGATCACGTGCTGGTGGAGTGTGCAGCCCTGAAGGATAGGGCTTGGCTAAGGAGTAAAAGTTCAGCTCCTGAACTTTAGGAAAGCAGACTTCCAGGCCTTTGGGAACCTAGTCAGTGGGATCCCCTGACAGACTGCCCTTAGGAACAAGGGAGTAGAAAAGAGCTGGCAGATCTTTCAGGAACTCTTGCACACAGCATGAGAGCTGGCAATCCTCAGGAGCAAGAAATCAGCCAAGGGGGGCAAGAGACCGGCATGGCTCAGTAGGAATTTGCTGGTCAAAGTTAAGGGAAAGAAACCAGGACAGGTGACCTAGGAAGAGTTTAGAGATGAAGGACAGCTGTGTAGGAAGGCCATGAGAAAGGCCAAGGCAACAAAAGTGGAATTGAACCTGGCAAGGGACACAAAGAATAATGGGAAAGGCTTCTACAGGTACAGTAACCAGAAAAAGAAGGTCAAAGAAGAGGTACCCTCTCTAATAAACAGCCCTGGAAAACTGGAAAACTGGTAACAACAGAAATAGAGAAGGCTGAAGTACTTACCAGCTGTTGCCTTGGTTTTCAGTGGGAAACTCTTCCCACACCTCTTGACTGGGTGGATAAGGGGATGAAGACTGGGAGAGCCAGGTCCTTCCCACTGGAAGAGACGGCGAGGTTTGTGACCACCTGAGGAACCTGAATGTACCCAAGGAGATGCATCCCAGAGTCCTGAGGGAATTGGCTGATGTAGTTGCATGGCTATAGGAAGAGCAGGTCCTGTCTGATCAAGCAGTGGCTTTCCATGATGGGTTGACTGCATCAGTGGGTAAGGGAAGGATTACAGACAGCATTTTTCTGGACTTCAGTAAAGCCCTTGACACAGTACCCCACAATATTCTCTCCAAATTGGAGAGAGGGATTTGATGGGTGAACTGTTAGGTGGATTAGGAATTGGTTGGAAGGTTGCATCCAGAGGGTCATGGTCAATAGCTCAGTTCCAATGGACATCAGTGACAGGTGGTGTCCCTCTCAAGGTCTGCACTGAGACCAGTGTGGTTCAGTATCTTCATTAATGGCACAGACAGAAGGATGAAGCGATTTTGCAGATGACACTAAGCTGAATTCACTTGATACCATCCAGAGGCACATGGACAAGCCCTAAGGGAGGGCCCATGGGAATTGCATGAGGTTTAACAAGGTCATGTGCAAGGCGCTGCCCGTGGGTCAGAGCAGGCCTGGTACCAGCACAGGCTGGGCATGAACAGATCCCAGCAGCCCTGCCCAGAAGGAATTGGGGGTGCTGGTGGCTGAGAGGCTGGACATGCCCCAGCCACGGGCACTGCCAGCCCAGAGAGCCA
Organism: Melospiza georgiana; assembly: GCF_028018845.1. Lineage (NCBI taxonomy): Eukaryota > Metazoa > Chordata > Aves > Passeriformes > Passerellidae > Melospiza > Melospiza georgiana. The sequence goes on from NC_080465.1 coordinate 42,810,030, forward strand.
CACGTGTCCTGGGCTGCATCCAGAGCAGGGTGGGCAGCAGGGCAGGGAGGGGATTCTGCCCCTCTGCTCTGCTCTGCTGAGACCCCACCTGCAGGGCTGCATCAGCTCTGGGCTCCCAGCACAGCAAGGACAGGGACCTGCTGGAGGGAGTCCAGAGGAGGCCACAGAGAGATCAGAGGGATGAAGCAGAGGGAAAAGGCTGAGATATTTGGGATTGTCCAGTCTGGAAAAGAGAAGGCAAGACTATTCATTTACAATGGCATGTAGACACAGGACAAGGGGGAATGGGTTTAAACTGAAAAAGAGTAGGTTTACATCAGATATTAGGAAGGAAATCTTTATTGTGAGTGTTGTGAAACACAGGTTGCCCAGCATAATTGTGGATGCCCCACCCCTGCAAGTGCTCAAAGCCATGTTCAACAGGACTCTGAACAACCTGGTCTAGTGAAATGTGTCCTATTCCATGGCAAGTGGGTTGGAACTAGATGATCTTCAGGGTCCCCCTCCAACCCAAACCACTCTATGATCAGCCAAAGACTGGTACTAAGAGTTATTGAACCACTTGAATGCTGAAAAATATAAATTACTACCAGAAACTCCACAACTATCCTTATTATACACGTTTCTGGGCTTCACTGCTAAATGTATAAAGTATTCTAAGGAGGCAGAAAATACTCAGCAATGTGTGTAACTTACACAGCATTAATGTGCTTTTCTTTGATTTATACTGTGGTATGAGATGCAATTATTGTTTGTTTTCGCCTTTACAATCACGGCCAAAGCTTTTACAGTTCAGTCTTTGCTCAGGAAGCATGTTTCTGTACCTTTTCCTCACAATTTTCTCACTGGGTCTTTAATATTAAAGATTATCTACAGACCAATCTGCAGTTCCCCTGAGACAACAGTAATTTCTACAATTAATTTTTTATCTGTTTGGATAACTTTTACATCATTGTTGAAAACTAATTCAATAGCAAACTTACCGCAGGATTAGGGCTTCAGAAAAAAATGTGAATGTTGATTAAGAACATGTACATTTCCCTTGAGGGTGTAAGATCCTTGTTTGGTTTTGGGTGCTAGAGCAAACTCTAGAACCACATTTCTCACAGAAGCACAAGATAACTGCCTTAAAAACCTAACCTCTCTTTAGCATTTGGAGCGTCTTTTTATTTCTACTAGATTTTAACAAAAAATTCAGAAGAATTTAGTGTGAAGCAAGACAACACTTTTAACAGAGCAGCATTTTGTATAATTCTAAACCAGAACAGCACTAGTTGGGCATCTAAGGACCATGTAAAGGTCCTGGTGACAGAGAAAGGTTACACTTATTCAAGTATCTTCCCTGTAGCAGAGCCAAGAGTTACTAGGAAAAAACATTTCGGGAAGTAAGAAGAACCGATAAGAAATCAAAATGCTCAGCATCTTCCATCCAGCCATGCAACCAGAATGTGAGGGGAAGGTCAAAATCAGTGACCTGACAAAATCACTGAGCTGTATCAAGAAAAGTGGGTACACCAACTGGTGCAAGGCGATTGGTCTTCCCCAGCTTAGTTCAGTTGATATCTCTATGAATTTCTCTTTGTGTCAAGCCCTGGTTTATACAAAGTTGGGAAATGTTTTAGTCTAGTTTAAGAAAGAAATTTGAAATAAAGCTGAACTATTCATTAAGCTAGATGACAGTATTTGCAACAACAGTCTAACAATCAGTATTTCATTTAATACACATTTGAACAATTCAATCAGTATTTTATGAGCAGGCCAATTTGAAAATAGGCAGCTGTTGGCTTTGTTTATTAACAAAAGTGTAACCGCATAGCAGACAATTTCATAGGAGTACAAACACTGGCTACTTTTGCAAGAACAATTTGCTGTATGTGTACAGGGTCCACCTTGTTTGTATTTACTTCAGGTAACCAGGTATATACAATACCAGCATGTCTGTTAACAATTTTTTACCAAAACAAGAAAGAGGGAGCCTCTGTTCATAGGCACTACTTTATTAGCATCTTAACAAAATATTTGAGAAAATGACAGTAGGTAGGAACAATGTTCTCAGTAGAGTTCAGGTTAACAAGCATTTCTAGAAAACCATTTTGCTGTACTTACTGTTTTTTCACACGCCAAAATTCTCTCTGAACCACATACTCATTGTGTATGTTGCTGAAACCCACCTCCCATTTGAACTCAGTTTTCAAGCAGTGTGATTTCCATTGAACTTTATTACCTAGTACTTGTCCACTATGGGGGGGAGTGGAAGCTGATGGGGAAGGAAGGTAGTGGGGGAAGGGAAGAGAGAGGGAAGGACTAGTATAGAACAAATGGGAAATACATTTAAAAGCGCAGATAACTGACAGTAAAATATATGTTCTTTGGTTAGCAAGCAGAAAAAAAGGAAAGGACTTGCATACATGATAGATACGCACTAGCATTCTAAAGCAGAAGACAAGAATGTCAAGAGTGTATTCTTTCCCCACTGCCAGATGGAAGGGCTATTATTATAAATGAAAGGCAGCAGTAGTGGATGCCAGGCACTTTTGTTGTGTGCCAGATTCTGAAGTCCAGATGTAAGCAGGTTACCCCTGGGACAGGACAGGCTTCAGCTCCCGCAGCAGAACAGAACCAATCACAGTTTTCTCAGTGTTTATGATGAGCTGTGCTGTAGAGCTCTCCTTCAGCTCCACTGTGACTAGCATCAGTGACCCACTGTGCACAGTCTTAGCTGCAAACCTGGAGGGAAAAGGAAAAAAAAAAAGAAAAGAGAAAAATCACTGAGGATCTTAAGGTCAAAGACTGCTAATGTTTCTTTCTGCAAGAGTTAAATTCGCTCAAATATAATAAAATACTTCTAAATTCACAAATGCATTTCAGGGGATAAACCATAAAACCTCCCATAAATTCCTCAAACATAATTTATGTAAATATTTTTGCATTATATAAAGAAGTATCATGCAAAATTTTGTATTTAGGAGTACAAATGAAATCTTATTTAAATAATTTTTAATGTAAATATTGATTCTTCAGTTTATCTACCATATTCATACACACTGACAACCTGACTACAGCTGTATAGAATTTTCAAAGGGCTTTCATTAGTTGGTGCCCCAAAGACAATACAACTATGTTAAATATAGTAGAACATATATAAAAAGCCAAACTATTGTACTTACTAAAATATGTCTCCTCCTGTAATCCCAGAAATTAATTAAAACTAAAACCAGTCAAAATTATAAACGTAAAACAATCACTTTGAAATGACAGTAGCAGCAAGACAGAGTTATTCTGTGAATTTATCTCCAGAACCATAAAAATGTGGCCAATATTTTTAAACATTTTATAATTATTAAAAATCCTACAAAGGAAATAAAAAACTACTAACCAATCAGACAGACAAAAGTTAGGACTAATGCACCATTACTAAATTCCAAGACATGAAGAACCCACTAATTACATGGAATTAAAAGCAAAACTAGCCTTTTAAGCACCACAATTGACTGAAAAGCCATTTTAGGCACAATGAACTTCTGTCAATCCTGTTAATTCATTCTGTGTGCAGAGCCAGGCCCAAGAGACAGGAAGCAAGGATGGCAACAGCGTCCATCTTTCCATCTTCCACAAGGAGCACAACATGCTCTCCCCCCTTCTTGGTTACTTCTCAACAACAAAGTTGCTGCACATGGGCTTTTGAAAACACTAACAAGTGTAGAGCAGGTCTGTGACCCCGTCTGACCCCACTTTACAGGGCCAATCTCCCCTCCTCTTTCTGAATGACACGTGTCTGAATCAGAGCCATCTGCCTCAATTTGCGCAACATCTTCAGTCACAATAGGACCCAGTTAGCCCTGACAACAGCTCACAATACAGAAAAATCAAACTGCTGCGCTGACAGCACGCTACGGGCTATTCAAGAGCAAACCAACTGGTCAGTGTCTCCTGTCTGACAATCAGCATGGGCCTTGCAAAGCGCCTACCCAGGCCCTTGGGGATCTGTTTAATTACCATCTACATAAAGGAGGGAGTTTATCAGGAGATACTCAAAAAACTTCACTCCAGACTTAATTAAAATATTAGCCACTTAAGCAGGAAGCAGATTCTTTTTAAACGAGAAGTAATTTCTGTCTTTTTTTTTTCTTTTTAAACTAAGCATATCAAAATCTCATAACACATTATACTAATTAAGGAAACATGGGGCACTTTTCTAATGTCACCCATCATAGGTCAATCTATTTCTTTTGTCTGGATTACAGATACATTCAAAGACCTCTCTTTTTAATAGAAGGTTATAAAACAATATTACTAGTACAAAAATTACCTACTTAGCTAGTTATTTCAATGATTTCATCTATTTATGCTGCAAGATAGAAGATGACTATTTCTCTTGTTGACTTCCACAGGGGATAATTATAGAAACAATAGTCTTATTAGTCACTTTATTTACTTAACAGTTGTGCCTTGGGACAACACAGAAGCAGATTATCTCTGAGTATGCACATAAATAGGTTGCTAGTTGGCACTCCTGCTGTGCTTCATAGCCCCGAGGCTTGATTTTACCCTCTTTTATCAAAAGCTGAAAGTGATACAAAGTCAGCGTTCTGGCAAAGCCAAGGTGGTCCAAAGCATGAGAGATGAGTTTTGTGCTGATATTTTTACATGTGAATTTGCAAAATCACTTAGGGGATCAATAATACTTTTCCATAGCCCTGAAAAATCCACATAAAATCAATAAAATGTGAGTTTGCATGTGGTTTGCTAGATGCAAAGGGCCTGATACTCAGGTAATTTTACACAAAGCGTTAATACGCATAACTAGCAGCTGCTAATCAGCTTCTATCCATGGTCACCAATATGGCGCCTGGAATTGCTCGGTGAAGGAAGAACTGGACCGCAAAAGGAAGACTTATTTCACCATTAAAAATGCACATATAGAAGAGAACCACTCAGTGGGTTTACTGCTGCTTTTGAACTTTGGAAACCAAAATTTGCTCCCTAGAATAGGGAATATAATCTAGTTTCTAAGGAGAGTTATAAATACACTTGTATAATGTGTAAAACTGAATACAATTATAACAGGATGGAGCAGTTGGCACTGGCAGTAAAACTGGTTTGTCAGTTATTTAGATGTTTTAAATACACTGTAATTGAAGAATTTAGTTAATAGCTGTTTTTTCAACTAAATACATGCTACTGCATTTATATACTAACTCTTACCATAAACCCTCAAGAATTTTCCAAAAGGTGTGTTGTTCTCAACTAAACACCTAGGGAAGCCTAGAAAGGCATGAAAAAAATCTCCCAGCAGCAAAAAATTAATCACTAATAACATATGTTCATGCTTAGCGAGAAACTTTCATTTTCTCCATGAGGTCAGTAATAATTTTTCACTTTGTAGGTTAGAATTTGAATTAAAAACAAACAAAAATCCCCAAACGAAACCAAAAAAGACAATAAACCAACATGAAATTTGGCTTTAAGAAGCCTTGAAAACTGCACTGGGATACATTTAAATCTAGGATGCACATTGATTGATTGTAGGTCCAAAAGAATGAATTTGTCCTGTGGACAACTCTAAACATAAGACATGTATTATGAGCATGGTTCTGTTGCAACAAAGGATCCATCTGTAAATATAAAAAAATCCCAAACAAACAACAAAAAAAACCCCAAAAACCAAAGCAAATGAGAATGCATCTGGAAAACAAATCCAAATATTTACTAATAGCTTCAAGATGGCTGTTTCTGCTATGATGCGGTATTTAATTCTGCGATAATATTGATTCTAAATCTGATTTTACATCATTAAAATATTCAGGAACATTTGCAGATGTTAGTATTTTTCCCATTTAAAAAAATCAAGACAGATTGGAACAAAAAAACCATGAGAAATATTTGCATATTCTGAACATTTACAATTTATTTTTTTAGAAAGAATGTTAAATATTCCGAGCATATGTGACGTGCAAAAAAGAGAAGGAGTTAATACATTATTTTTATATAAATGTAGTACCTATCAGTAGATAAGGAAATATACATTAAGAAACAAATTCAGCACCAATAAAGTACTATATATTTTTAGAAAATAACTCGGTCTTTCAGGAGTTAAAAATAAAGCATACAGTCTCTGTGACTTCCAATGAAAATAAAATTTGTTCATGATAACCATAGAGAAAAATTTGATATATAGTTGATATAAAGAGAAAACACAGAGTGTCAGATACTAAAATGTGACAGTGTTTGCCAAACACTGACTTGGCAATGATGACTAGTCTGAATACAGACGGGAGTAATTTTTTCTTTTTTTGTAGACAAAATATAGCTACTATAAGGAGATGCATTTTTTGCAGGAAAGGTTCTGAAAATTTCAGTGGCAGTGAATATACAGCAGCAGACTAACTCACTTAAAACCTGCTCGTTAAAATTCAACATTTGAGAAAGTAAATTTACACCTGAACACTCACTATCAGATTACGAATAAGTGCAAATCGGGATATTTACAGCAGAGCCGGGTTCATTACACATAATTCAACAGCATTAAAACACACTCTCTCCTGTCCAGTGCTTTTCTTCCTCTTTGACTTTTTTATTCAAGCTAAATTTTCTGATTTTTCTGTTCTACTGCTTACCACAAAGGGTGACAATGGCCCATGGAGGTTAAAACTTTTTTCCCTCCGCCCTTTCTTTAAATCTTGTACATGAAGCCTTCAATTACTGCCTGCTGAAGCAGACAGAATCCTATTAGTAAGGAAGACAATCAGAAGATGCAATGCCCTGCCCTAGCTGTAGAAAAATAATTAGTCCAAAGCTGACAAATGTGTAATCAAGTTATGCAATGAATATATTCAAAGGGGAAAATAATACTGCTGTGAATTAGTCTTCCATTTGTAAATATAAGAATGAATAACTACAAAGGAGCTTCCAGCATGTCAACTGGGCAACAAAGATCCTTACACTTATAGTTTCAGTACTCTGAATCTTTGTATTGCTCTGCTATGTACAGATTTCACCTTATAAATAGCAACTCATCTAAAAATTGGCTACTTGAATTTATTTGCATTAAAAAAATTACTTGTATTCATTCTCTGAGTAAGTCTTAGAAGGTGAAAAGGAAGTATTTGGGTATTAGTTCTGATCTGGGAATAGAGAGAGCTTAATACTAAAACTGTAAACACAAACATACCCACAAAAAGAAGGAACTTAATCTGATGATTTTAACATTGGCTACTACTAATAAAATTTGATTGCTATTTACCTTAAAAATCATATTATGATAATGTGACTTTCTTTTTCCCTGCATATTTAATGCAATTTTAACACTATCTCTGAACAAATTGTTCAAAATACCTAATTCATTAAAATAATGTAATTATTTTCCAAAATTATCTATTTTTCCAGTGGGTAGAAAATAACAAAATTGTAAAATAAACTGCACTCAAATGTACATATTTTTACCATGTTTATTTGCATTGCCAAAATAGATTTTAAGTCTGTCCTCAGTTTCCAGTAAGCAGCTGCACTGTACCTCTAACAAAAATGCAGAAATGCAAGTGGGTAGTCTGAACTTACTGTCCAATACATAGCACTACTCCACATGTTCAAAAAGATGCTGCATGAACTTTTTATTGTCTTCCAAATTTATCATTAGTTTAAAAATATCAGCATTTTTATATGTGGGTATTTATATCTCCTCCCTTAAACTTCAATGAGCTAAGAGCTTGAATCAAAGTATTTGGTCCTCCCGCCTTGAAAATTCTAATTCCAATACTCGATCTATTTTGTTTTTTCATATACTTCACTCTTTCTTTTTTTTTCCCTATAGAATTGAACATTTAATATGACACATGCTTGAGAATTATACTCAGTCTATTTTTAAAACAGGCTATAAATTTTAATTTGCAGGAAAATTATTTAATTTCAAGAAAGTAGATTATTTTATAGAATGATATTAAAATATTAAATATTAAATACTCAGAGATATTTACAATCAAAGACAGTCTTCTGCTCAGTTAGTTCCTAAAGTGTTAAGCATTTTCTGTTTAAATAACTGGCTCAAAGGGCTCCTGTTTGTTTTTCAAAGAAAATGCTGCACATATTTATCACTTTATACCATTCAGATACAAAAGCAGTGCTGTCCTCTAGTGGAGAGCAAATAAGCCAGGCTAGAACAATCTGTTTTGATCAAGAGCGTATCTAAAATGACTCACTCATATACTTTTGATGTTAAGACCAAATTTAATTTCCTAAAGTTATTTAAAAATCTTGCAATTTGCATATAAGCTCCTTAATACAATAATACATCTATGTGTTAAGGGCATTAAAATGATTCTGTGTGAAGGCATTCTCTTGATCAAGTATTTTACACCAGTTATTTAAAATCTTGATATGATATTACTCATGAAAATAGTATTAGTATACTCAGGGCCCTTTTGTTAGAAGAGAGAAAATGTCAAGGTTTTGGAAAATTAGGATTTGATTAAGGATTTGATTAGGCTTGATTAAGGAATAATGGTAATAGGAAGAGTAATATGAGGAACTACAGAATGAGTACTTTCATATTTATAAAATTCAGTTTTGTTTTCCTCTAGTAATAAAAAAATTAACCTAAAAATAGTTAATAAGCAGAAAGACTTCTAGTCCTGCCTGTTTAAAAAAAATATAAATGGTTAGCCTAGCTGGCTTTTTTTTTCTTTTTAAAAATAAAGAATATAAAATAAAGAAATAAAATAAAGAAAACAAACCCAAACCTCCCAAAACAAAAAGCTGGAATTACTTCCATCATAAAGCAAGAAAACATTAAGAGTTTAAAAGTCCTGCTTAAAATAAAAGGTGAAATAATGGTGGACATGGATATACTCCTATTCCATTTAAAATTCTGTCTCCTACAGGTAAAGACTACCACAAAAGCTGTTTTGCCTAGGTTATTTAGCTCTCTAATTAATTCGTACTTGAGAGATTAGGAAGAAAAATCAAAGTTGCATGCCTCTTACAAGGTTATTTACACAGCTACCCACTGAAGCCTTCTAGAAGAGTAGAACAAGAAGACTGAGCCCCACAGCTAAGGAACTAGAGAAGCAAAACAGTCTTAGGTAACTGCATCAAAGGAGGTACTTTGCAGGAGCAAAGGTTGGTTTCACTTCCTTGCAGCTCTCCAACAGGCTAACTGCTTAGTAAAAAACCTTAGAAAAGGCGTGCCTGCACACAGAACAGAAAAGGCCTTTAAAAAAGTCTTTGTGGATTTATAGACCTGTTAGTCAGCTACTGACAACATATACTCTGTTTCAAGTGAATAACTATAAAGAATTTATATTTCTCAGAAATTTATACATGGTGTTTATCCTCAATAGATGCGTATTTTTGTTTCCAGCAGACATGCTGGAAGTAGATGTAGTTGTTAGGTTGTTATATTAAGGTGATGGGATCTGATTACTAACTTTCTGCCTTAGAATTCTTCCAAATTTAGTGCAAACTGGAAGATGACATGCACAGAAAAATTTTCCAGGTGGACCCCATTAGATGGAGTTTGGTTCAGTACAAATGTACCTACACAAACATGCCATGGCATACCTTTTCTCCCCGCATTAAGTGTTGCTGGATTAAAAAGATGGGAGGATAACTGATTACTAACCACGACATTCTCTGATAATCAAAATTGTCTGTAAACAAAACCCTCTTTCCTTTGAGAATCAGTCTGCCAATATAGTATAAATGGGACATGACAGGTTGCAAAATGATAAAAAGGGGTGAATATAACCAGACTGTCAAGCTGATGCATGGGGTGAGAAATAAAAGCTAGTGAAACACAGTTTGGATTTCCGTATTTTCTGGATTTTGAACATTTTATGCAAGTTTCTACATTTGGTATTGTTGTTTTCATACTATTCAGAGTATGAATTCTCACCAATTGCAGTGTGTCTACTGTCATAATAAATGATTTACACAGTATGTTTCTGATTTTGCTAAAGGGTAGCAACACAAGCCTCCACAAGACAGGTAGATGGTATTTTACATCTTGTTCAATAATTGCTTATTCAAGGAATCAGATAGTGAAGGGTACACTAAGCAATGTCATACTCTCTACAGTGAGCTCTGAAGAAACTACCATATCTAAATGGTTCAGTAAAGTGTCCTTAAAAATGTAGGTTTCAGAACTGCACAGTCACTGCACGTACTGCAGTGCTTGAGCTAGGTTAGACCTGCCCCAGCAATGAGCAGAACTGCTGTTTCATGCTTCTTTGTTTAAAACTTAGCTTGCTTGCTGCTAATTCAGGTGTCTACTATGACACCACTAAGAGATGAGAATCCTCCCTCTGCAAGTCCTGGTCATGTCTAGGAAGAAGAGATGGCTGTTAGTATCGCCACATTTTGTGACTGTAATGGAGAAAGACATTAAAACCCCTATCTTAAAATGTGAAATGGCTGTTCTGAACACTTTAGAGCTTCATTGTTGAAAGAGATTTGATTTTCTCCAAACCCTCAGATTGTCCCATATGGGGTTGTTGAAATTATAGAATTGATCATGTGAAATCTGAGGACTGAAATTAATGCTGTTGTGTGTCTCAGAGGGTAAGACAATGGTTACAGCCATCCTGACGAACTGCAGAACAAAGATATGTATATGACACCATGCTCACTTTCTAATACTGCTACTTCCTGCTTGCAAGTGAGGATTCCTTCCAGGATACAACAGCAGCAACAAACTAGAGCAATGGACCATTAAGTAAGGTAAGGTCGACTAAACCTCATTCTTCATTATCCACCCTACTAGCTTCAGAGTTTTATCTCACTGACTGATTGGGCACTGCACAGGTAGTCTTCAAGAATGAAAACAGTGGAAAAGATGATCTACCTTGCACCACTTTTAGAGCCACAGTCATTGAAATGAGTAATATTCTGTAGTATGATGCATCCCATTTAGGAAATGCTTTGGGAAGTAGAAGGTAGAAAGGTAGGTAGTTGAAGATGGCCTGATTCTCCATCCCATTGCACATTATACTCTGACGTCAATAGAAGCACACAAGTATAAAACAAAATTAGAGTGAAGAAGTAAATCCAACTTGAGATCTTTGCTTTGAACAGATTTTTCTGCCATATGCTGCTGCCAACACTTTAAAAGCTTTGCACCATATTTTTGTTGGTAGCATGAAAAAGCACCTTCTCTGTGTATTTCCATTACTTTTTTTCCTAAGCCAATTTAGCCTGAAACATCTCTCCTTCATGCACAGGGTCTTATGTAATAGTAGACAATATTTTGACAATTTCTAGAGGATTATGAGAGCATTCAAGTCTTTATAAGATTCAAGTCTGCAACTAGTCTTTTCATTCTATCACCATCTGTTATCTTTTGTTAAAATCAAAGTGAAGCAGATGATGACTACCTATACTTGTAGGAGATGAAAATGAATAAAGGAGGAAGAGACCTGAGGAACTTTTAGAATATTCATCTGAGAAGAATAAGCAACACGTTGAAAGTAACACTAGCATGAAGGGCATTTCTGGGTAAATAAGGCTTGTGTCAGTTAAATAGAATAAGACTGAAAATCTTGAATAATGCCTTCATCTTATCATATTTTGAAATAGAGCAGCCAGGATTTCTTTGCTGTTGTTGTTGTTGTTGTATCTAAAGCAATGAATGTTACTGCCCAAGTAGAGACTGGGAGCTCAAGTGATGTTCTACAGAAGAATCAACTTTGAGGGAATAAATGTCCTCCATTACGTACCCTCTTACCTTGAAAATAGAATAATTCCTAATATGTTTTCCCCACTGACAACAAACAGCAGACATACTTCAACTGAAAAGTACTTGTTCCCTAAAGATAGTTATTCAGAGTGATTTAATTCCCTGCAGGAACAAATACTTTTCTTTCAGTGTCTTCGTCTTCAGATATTCAAATGGTGCCCTCACTTGTGGTCTGAACCAAAAGACAAAAGCTTGGTGACTCAGCCGACTCTTTAAAATCACTTTATCAACATCAAGTAACAGTTCTTAGAACATTAAAAGAGCTGTGGATATTCCAACAATTATGCTAATCAGTCTTGTGAAAAAATGTTTTACGGAAAAAAAGAACTCTTCTTTCAGAAGTTTTAATATTTAAGAAAACACATTTCCAATTAAAGAAAATCTCTGTTTTGAAATGCATTTCACATTCTTTATTCTAGAAGAAGCCTTTTAAAATTGACAGAATGTTTCCACTTATTAGCAAAAGCAAGAAAGATCAATATATAAAATAGCTAAATTCTATTAAGGACATGCAAATGCATTTCATGTTGTCCTACAAGGCCCTGTAATCCAAGCCCTTGAATAAACTCCACTGAAGATCATGTAACTACTCTAAAGAAAGCAAAATAGTACAGCAAATTTATTTTTCAAATAATAAATATTTACCTACACCTTTGTCTGCCGATATCTAGGTCTGTATCTATAGGCTACCAAGTTAAAAATTTTTGCAACTATCACTTCAAATAAAAACCAGTCAGAAAAGACAGTTTAAAGCAGAATCACCTATGTCACCTGGCGTATTTGTTCTACATTCATTTAACAGCTAAATTATTACACTGTAATGAAATACACAAATTTAGTAGCCACATGGTAAAGAGAGAAAGGAAATGCATTTAAGAAAGTGTTGCTACATTACGATATGCTCAGATATACAGCTGATGTATTTGACATTTGTTTTCACTTATTTCATTTTTCTTTGGTGACTGTATGCTACTCTGTTGATATTTATTTCAAGTATTTACTTTTGAATCTTCATTATATTTGCTCTAAATGTTTTTACTTGGTGCAAAAATAAAATCCTAATAGGGTTATTAATTTAAGGACCAGTAATTGGATTCCACCAGCATGACAACATCTTCAGCATGAATGTGAATACATTTAGACTGAAAGAAACCATGAAACACACCTGTTCATGTCCATTAGATACTCTTGCACTTGTATTAAACTGTACAATTTCATTTTGAATGAGTATATTGCATTACCAGGCAATACAATTTTTTTGGCATTAGCCATCATTAAGCAGTAATACTCAAATTGGGGATGACCAACTAATAGGTTAATGTAATTTATGCTGCACAATGCAGAATGCCAGTTAAAAAACAGTACTTATTTTTCTGTGTAAAAAGACTTCTTCCAAGAAGTCAGCTGAAGTAGTCCTCACAGAACAGCATGATGAACTAAAAGTTTTTGGACGTAATTTTTTTTCTGCAATATCACTTGCAATAAAACAAGACAAATGACAATCTTATAAAAATTAGAAAATTCACTTTTAATGTATTTTTATTTAATCTGTAAATGTTTAGACAAGATAAAAGGTGACTGTTTATTTTGTTATTCTGCAATTGTGTATCAAATAAAAGTCACAGTTCTTGTACCCATGAGACTTCTGACAGAAAAATTTGATTTTTGTTTCCTCTAATAACAGAGTTCATTTAATCCAAACATGTTTACCTTATATATATATATATATATATATATATATATATATATATATATATGTATGTATAAATATATATGTATATATATATATGTATATATATGTATGAATGTATATATATATATGTATGTATAAATAAACTATTTTGGTCATTTTTTTCAGCAATTTGGAAGGATTAATTATCTAATATCTATCTCAAATATTCATTCATGTGAATCTAGGATTTACTTTAATGATGAATCATTACTGTTTTAAAGATTAACAGGTTTATCACAGCATCAGTTACGTAATGTTCCTGCTCAGTAAAATCTAGGTAGAATTATGACTACATAATATCTGTGAACTCCATTTACTTACGGTGAAGCAAACAAAGGACTGTTTTCTAAATGCTTATCAACTGCTGGGCATTTCTCAAAGGCCATTTAAATTGTTATAAACTGTATGTTTTGCTTGATGGATTATTCTATAATCTATTCTATAACTATTCTGGCACACTGAAAACATTGTATTTTGAATCTAAGAAATCAAAGAAGATTTCAGGATGTTCTGAAGCACTCTGAATGCTTCAGCTTGTCCCAAACATGCCTTTAAGCACTGTCTCTGAAGAAGTGTACCCAACAGTAAGTGCATCTTCAATATATTTACTGTTGGTTATAGACTCTGTTGTGGAAAACTTCCCTTAAAAGAAACCAAAAGAGCAAAAGAAAACACCATCAAAGTAGAAACTTATCTACAGCCAGGAAATGTGTGGCTGAGCTAGGAGCTAGGCTATTATTTTAGGGAGCCTTTTTGAGACTCAGTCAACAAAACAATCCATGCCTATGTGATAAGTCTCATGTGATAGATAGGGTAAAGATGGAGAGCACCTGTAGCAGCAAACACTTCAGTCTCTCTTGATTGACACTCTCACCTAGTCTTTGAATTGATGTTGAGAACACAGGCTATACGGATCCCTCAGGGATGCAACAAATGAGGACTCTTTCATGGAGGATCAGGTGTCAAGAGTGACAATCATTTCAGTGCAATTGCACTAGCTGTGCCATGTTTTTATGGTGAAACAGAATTTTATCATTAACCGTATCAAATACATAGGAAAATCCAGCTGGGTTAATGTTAATACAATGCACTACAACTGCCCAGCAATGCAAAAGAGACTACATCCAACAATATCAGGTTATTAATCTTGTGTAGGCTACAGAATTCTCACCCTTTCAAACAGCCATCTCAGTCAGCAAAATTTCAAACAAAAGATTGTTGTTTTCTTTAAAGGAAGATACTTTACTTTTACTGAATAGCAAAATTCAGGGGACTAGAGATAATTCAGAATTTAGTGAACAGTTTTAGTAGATGGTAAGGGAAATGTATTAGTTTTCTTATTTCAAGACCAGGTTAATCTGTGTGTTCCTGCCAGAAGTGAGAAGCCATACAGATTCACAGGACTAAATATTTTGAGTTAATCACATTAAAAGCTGTCATTAACTAACAATTGCATTAATTCCACTCACATTCTGTATCATAACATTTGGATGAAATGGATTAATCTACAAGTAAAAACTGGAAATTTGACAGGGCCAATGACTTTCTTGGCAGGTAATTGTTTTTGTTTGCAGATATATATGTAGGAAAGCAAAAAACTAATATTGGAAAACAAGTTGCTCCTCACAGATGATAAAACTAGAGCAGGCTACTTACTATAGGAAACAGAAACAAAAGTTAAAAAATCTCCCAAAACCTTCTAGAAAGTACTGTGCTCTAAAAGGCTACCTCTTCCCTTTGAAACAAAAAAAGGGATGGACAATTTCCTCTAACTGTGCTCAGTAAAGTCTAGACACTTCTATATACACTCAATTAATGAGCTGCAGAATACTTAGTCTCAAGTTACTATATGCTTAGTATTATATATTTCAGTATAATTTGCTAGCTTCTTCCTTAGAGTATAGGTAATAAAATTTTCTCTAATATTATCAAATGTTGATGAATTTTGAACTAACAAATTAATATTAAAAGATAGTCATACTTTAAATAACAAATAATCTTACCTGTGTATGTTATCTTGACCAGAAGGAACTACACCCAGGTTAGCTGCTTTCACTACTCTCTCAATTATTACAAGTCTAGTAGAGTTCTGTGGAGCAACAGCTATTGTAGTAGATGTCTCATTCATTCCTGTCAGCATTCCTGAAACATTAAGTATTTAATTATGAATGCAGTAGGATTTGCTCGCTTATTAAGCATTAAACCAAAATAGTAGACACCTAAACAAAAAACAAGGCATTAAAAGTTGGATAATTTATTGAGAAAACAATTTCATAAGAACTCACATAATTACCTTACTTTAATGTCTTACTTGCAATGACCTTCTATCAGAAACAAATTAGTAATAGCCGAACAATGACATCTGTGATACTAATGCAACTGTGAAACCAAGGCAGTTTTTCCCTCATAAAAAGCTTAATTTAAAAGAAGAATGCAAACGCAGAAATTAAATATTAAGTAAGACTGCTTTGGAAAGGTGCAGCTTAAGTGAGAACATACACAAAGATCCTTTATAATCTTTCAATCATACATTTAATTATAATTCCATATCCAACTGCTAAAAATTATCATTAAATTCAGATAGTAGTAATTGGTTCAATTTAGTTATTTAAGAGAAAGTCAGCACATCAGAAACTGGTAAATTCAGTTAGCATCCAGCTCTCTAAAATATCAACATAAACTGTTTGAGTAAAATTATTTGAATATGACTACAAAATGGAACAGAAATTTAAAGATTACATCCAAATATATGATGAAAAAAAAGTACAGAAGGATATGACATTCAAGGACATTTTAACGAAACTCACGCTTTTCTATCAATATCCATTGTTTAGAAGAATGATTTGTTAGATGCTCATGTTGATTAAAACACAACAGTAACTGCAACATAACACTGTGAGTGCCTTTTTACAGTATGTTCAGAAGCTGAAAATGCAGGCAAACAAAGGAGCACGGTACTTCAGGCAGAAATATGAAGCATCTGAAGGAACACTAACAATGAAAACAACGTAAAAGTCTCAAAAGGCCAATGTTTTAGGGCTGCACATACAGTTCTAACCTAGAGGAAATAGCAGTACCAAGATGCTTAATAAGAACAATTAAAAAAATAAATCCAGCATTTTAATGCCCCGGAATGTGCTGCTGTCACAGAATAAGAAATATGAAAGTAAAAATGGAACAGCTGATGAGTAAATAATAGGATTTTTGAAAGAGAACAAAAATCGGCATACAACTTTTATAACAATCAGATTTATCTTGAGTAGAACATTCTATTTCAAATAGTTTAACTATTAGGCAAAAGCTTTACAAACTACATACACAGACTAAGACTGCTTTTAAGCAGAGCACAGGGACTGACATAACACTGCTGAGAGATATGTGTACTTATTTAGGATTTAAACCTTCTCCATTAGGCTCTACTGAAGAGCAAATGCTGAATAAATGAATGCAACTATGTTTATGTTAAAAGCCTGTTTCCCGCAGCATGTAATTAAAGGAAATGTTGTACAAAGCCAGTACTTTTGTCAAGCTCCTGTAAATGGAAAGATGGATAGCACTCAGAAAAGTGAATGCATTGCTTCATATTTAACCTTAACACTCTTGTCATTAATGGTTTGTCTAACTTGTTCTATAAAAGACAGGGTACTGCTCCATTGAAGTAAAATTAAAAAAATCAACTAAACCATGCTTTTCAGAACAGAAGATTCATTATCGTCGACTAATGTATTGGCATAAAGCAAAGTAACATCCTATCAAGTAAGGCACACATTCAATCTGCTTTTTCACCCCCCTTTATTTTTAACTCATGCTGTTTTATTGTTATAGGCAATTTGTACCACTCAGCATGACAGTGTAAACTGAATCAAGATTAATTTACATGCAAAAGAACACTTAGGAGAGCAGCGTGGTAAGCAAATGTATTGTCTCGATTGCTGAGGTGGAAAAGAACCTGGAAATAAAAAAGGCTACTCTAATTAAGGAGCATCAAATATGATTGCTTGGGGTAGTCAATGGCCAGAAAATAGCAAATGTCCAACCATTTAAAGAATTAGCATCCTGCTTTTTAGGAAAACAAATTTTATATATACAATTTTAATAAAATTAGGTAAAATATATGTTTACTTAACCAAGATTGGGTTTTGGTGTTGGCTTGGTTTTTTTTAAAATGTGATTCAGGTATACACTTTTAAAAAAAGTTGACAAAATTATTTAAAAACATGTCTATTGAGAGAAAAAAAAAATCCTGAAGTAGTTTTAATTGCCTATTTTAAAAATGCCATCATAAAAATTCTGATTAATATTCAGCTATAACAATCACATGACACATTTAATATTGCCTGAAACACAAGAATTCAAGAAAACTCTAGCCTGAGCACAAAGCAGGAACTAGTCTGGGTTAGCCACCTGATATGATGAAATAACTGTATGTATTTTAAATAATAAAAGAAGATTAAATTGGTAAAATTACAGTGATGGGTAACAAGGTATGCTAGCCAGCAAGACTAGTCCTATTCTGAACTGAGGGAAAGAGAGGTTTGCTACCGAATTTCAAAAACAACAGACAAGTTGAAATCTGGATACAGAGCTCCCAACACTAAATGTTCCACTCATGCAGAATTCCTGCTATGGCTTTGACTTTACATGGGGATGTGATGTAAAACAGGGTATAAAATTCTGAGTCCTGAAGGATCAGAAAAAATACTTGAGCAAAAAGGTAAAGAATGTTTAATATTTTAATCCATTTTAATCCATTCATTCCAAATTGTCAATCACAACAACTACTAACTCAGTTGCTTTTCCAGGGAACTATGCAACCAGAGGATTCTGAGCTCAGGAAGAAAGGAAAGGGGAGATGGTGCAGCAAAGCTAAGCATATAATGCACAGCATGTGGACAAAAACAGCTTTTGAGGTTCTGCTGCTACCACCAGATAACCTTCACAGACATGAATATTCAATAACCTGTCTGCTCCTCTCTCTTTATGCCATCAGGAAGAAAATGGACATATACAAATGTAACAGACAATGTAAAATAGCAGAGTGTAATTGAATAAAGATGTGTAGCAATGAATTGTCTTCTACATAGCAGTATAATACCAGCTATTTTCTCTGTAGAATTCATATTAGGTTACACATGCAATTTAGATGTAAAAATCCTTAAAACCCATACATATTTTCATTCTCTCCTTGCATTTCTAATATTCTCCTCAAACACTTCAGTATTTTTTACCTATCTGTTTTGGTAACGAATAAAACCATCTCCAGATACAGGACTTGAAACACATTCAAAACCAACTAAACAAAACAAACCAACCAACCAACCAACCAAATTAAAAAAAAAGGAGAAAAAAAGGAAAAAAAAAAGGAAAAAACATGACAAGTGAAAAACAAGTTATATAAATCAGATTCATTTGGAGAATACAGGCAAATTGAAGTTAAACACAAAACAGAATAGCATATACCAACTTCTAAATTGTCCTGCATTTATTATTGTAATTTGGACTTTTCATTTAGCAAGAACACAAAGTAATTCTTCCCATATGCTACCTGTTCCTAAAGCTTTGTAATAAATACGAATGCAAAATGTAGAATTCAGACCTCTGTTACAAAGAATATTCTGATACAGCTGATATCCATAAGAAAAAAGATGGAATAGGAAAGGTTTTTAAACCTGTAGTAAATTTGCCAGCCTGCAAAGTCCTGCATCAAAGAATGAATTCAGGAAGACAGAGCAAGCGATACAGAAATGCCAAGAGACCTTCATGGATTTACAAATACTTCATATAAACAAATTTTCAAATAGCTTTATTCAGAGTAGCCTTTCTGCTCTATTAAACATAGCAAACAGCTGCCAGATTTATTCAGACAAATAATCAACAACCATAGAAGTAAAATGGCAGAAGAAAAAGGAATTTTGGCAACAACTCCACAGAGGACCACAGCTATTCTCCAAGTACACTTCTTCTATGTGTTCATGGTTCTGTATGGCCAGTCAGGAGGAAAAAAAGCCCTCAGTCACAGTAAAGCATACAAAAACTCTATCAGAATACCACAAAGCGAGCAAACATAAAAACAGGGAGGGAAGAAGCATAGTAACCTGCCTTTTTTTCACTACAACCCCAGCTACAATTTTTAGAAGGGAACAGTTTAAAATAAATGTACCACAGCCTCGTTCAATCACTCACCTTGGTTTGCTGAGCAGGTATAAAGCAGAGAGGCAGGCTTTAGCCAGCAAAGGGTAAGAACAGCAAATAAGTATCAATTGGTTATGAAAACAAAGCACAATCCTTAACTTTTCACTGCAGCCATAAGCTTAACTGCAAATTATCTAGACAGTATTTAAACTACTTTCTTAATAATTCAATAACACAAAAGCAAGAAATGCTCAAAGGCAATAACTAATAATACATAACATTACTCGTTGGTGTTCTTGACTGCTTGATGGATATACTGAGTTTCTGAGCCTTACACAGCAATGAGACAGGATCCCATGGGCATATTCTCATCTCAATGTGAAGAGACATACACATGTAAATCCCCATACATTGAGATATATGAGTAAACACTACTGCATTTGAGTGCATCCAAAATGTAACCACTTATATTTTAAAATATCCAAGAATCATATCCAAATTAAGGACAGCAGTATTGACTATTCCATTTAGCATATGGTTAGGTCAAACCTAAGCACAATTTTAGGTCAAACCTAAGCACAATATTTTGAATAAAATATTTAAGTCACTAAAAGCTCTTATGGGGGTTTGTGTCTGGATTAGTATAAAAGACTTAAATTCTTTGAAAACACAGTATTAGTAGAATGCAGAAGTATAAAAAACAGTATTCCAACATGAGTAGTTTTTATATATGAAGTGTTTGAAAGTGAAAAGATTAAAACAATCTTCAAAGTAGCTAAGGAACAGGTACATTAACAGTATGAAAATTAGTATTGGAATAAAGAACAGTAAAACCCGATGCAATACCAATGTATAAATGGTTCATTTCCTTGAGCTGGCATCACAAGTTTCTGTTTTACTGCTGGTAGGAAAGGCATTCACACTTCATGATGGGAAGCCAAAAGGCTTTGAGCCGAAAGACTGTTTTAAGGTAAAGTGTGGGCTTTGATCCTTTAAAGACGGCATTATATCATGGCACATCCTTCTCAAGATACTTTTAAACTACTTGTCAGAGTGAATACTAACAATCTCAACCACCTACAACTGGAAGCACTTTCTGTATGCTTGGAAATTGAAAGGCATGCAGCTCTCTTCCCAAGTAAATTTACTGAAGCTGCTGAAGTATTTCTCACCTTGCTCTTTCTTAAAATCTTTCTCTGACATAGTGACAGGCAGGAGCAGTTCTCCAACAGGGGGCTGAATGTTAACATTGAAGTGATCATCCTTTGTGCTAGAAAAGAGAAATTACAGAGAATCAACCAGGTGCTTCAACACTGATTAACAAATACACATATATCAGTTTCAAATTTTCTGTAAAATCATGAAAAAGTATAAAAACTACCTGTACGATTTCTAACTTATAAATTTGAAAGCTAACTTCTTACATTAGTAAAGCCAATCCATTTTTCTCCAGTACAAATGTGGTAGGCATAGTCTTGCATTTCTGAAAATATAACTTTTATTCAAATCAATGTTTATTTGTGACCTACAAAGCATCACACTCAATCTAAATGCTTGCAAAGGACAAATTATTGTGCATTTCACAAATCCTTTGAGAGAACTGTTATGCATTCTGTCATCAGCTACAGCTGTTCTAGAAATAGGAGTAAACATAGAAAACATATAATTTCAGACAAAAGGATGATATTGTCTGGAAAAAAACCCACAAACAAGCCAAACAATAAATACATTAGTAAAGGAGAAATATTTTTGATAACTTTGGTTTTACAGTATTTGGTATATTTAAACAAAATCACAGAGCATACTGGTTAATGTAAAAGCACGCTGGAAAACTGCAGAACATTTTTTAAATGGCAGAGTTAAAAAATACTATCAAATGTTACAAACATTTCTCCTCAAGAAATAAATATCATATAGTGAACTTCCTCTCATTATCCATTCAATTGCCTAAGTTTCCAACTATTTTGTATGAGACTTCTTCAAATCTACAGGAACTCAAGATACATTCACCCTGCTATGTTTCATTGACTAACTGTACCATAAGGGATTTGCCTAGCAATTCAGGATCACTACATCCAGTCAGAATCTTTGTTAATGCTTTAAGGCCTGAGAAATTTTTAGAAAAGAACACTTTCCTTTTTTTTCCTGGTGTACCAAATAGTCAATATATATTGATTGGTGATATGCCTCAGATATCTTACTTAAATATAACGATACAATCATTAGAATGGAAAATACATTTCATCCATTAACATCCATGTTATTTAAATTAACCTAAAATATGTGTTACTGATATTTTATAACTCTGCAATTTCAAAGTTCTGAAACTAGAGACTGATGAAAGCAAACACCAGATCAATAATATAGAAAACACACGTCTCCCTCCTAAAGATGCAAGACAAGCCACCTGGAAACAGAGAAGCATTTTACAGTCCTTCTACTCACAATTCTAATATTTATTGTAATTACCCATTTACAAAAGGAAATGCTTAGGAACTAGTACGTCCTTATTTTCTAGCTTCCGGTGTGTTATAATTATGCTTATAAGTGCAGTCTCAAGTATGAGCTGTTCAAATAAAATGGGACATTTATGCTAACTTCTCTGAGAACTGCTATTTAGTACACATACAGGGAAACAATCCCTTCAAACTCCCAATACTTCCTTTATAAAACATCATTTATTAAGCGCTGCTTGTAAAAGCTAACAAATTCAAACTTTTTACCCCCGTACTAATCTCCCCCCCTGTACTACCTTAAATGCCATCTGTCTCTAAAGTCATTATTATAATAAAAGACCAGGGATTGTTTGATTATCTAGCCCAATTAAGTGCACAGTAAAATAAGCAAGAACTATTTTTTCTTTAGTTTTTCTTTTGAATAGTGATTAAGAACTCAATCATCTTAAGAGCTGATGGAAGAGTCTTTAATCAACTGCCTCATTAATTTTTTTGCTATTCATACCTACTACTTGGACTATAAGACTACCACTTTCAACAATACCTTCATTGACACTCTTCAACTGATTGTTCGACCAATCTTATGTTTCATATTTAAGCAAGATGTACTCTACATAATTCAGCATGAAACAGATAAACCATTTTGTGTACAATGATTTATGTCCCACATTGACTGGAGAGATGCCATTTGTACATAAACTTGACTTATAACATCAATTATTAGATTGCTTTAATGCTTATAACAATATTTCCACAACAAGAAGGAATAAAAGCATGAGCACCCCTTGGATTTTTTATGTCCATAACTGCTTAAGAGGACCACTTGACACCTCTGCTGTTAACAAACATTCCACTTCCATTTCCTCTAGTGAATAAATAGCTAATATATATTCTTTGATAAAACATGAACTCTTCATAGCCTACAAACAGAAATTCTGATTGCTATTTGTTCTTCAAAACCACTTTGTTCTTAATTTCACTTTAGTCAGCATCTGGGTTACTTTGCATTACTTTAATTCCAGTGTGCTACAGTAAATTTCTTTCTCAGCTACAGAAAATCATCCTTCCCTATAGGTTCTCTTTATCAGACACTTCACAGATTAAATATACAGCTTTTGTTTGTTGATCTGCATCTCTTTTATTACGTCTTTATATTAGAGAACTCATAATATTTAATTTAACAAAAGTTACTTCAGAATTCCAGAGAACCACAATATGAAGGGGCATTAGGAATCACCTGATTCTACCTCCTGCTTAAGCAAGGGTCACCTTAGCTCACTTGGTTCATGGCCTTGTCCATTTGAGCTCTGAGTATCTCCAAAGATGGAGATTTCATCAGATATCTAATGAAGAAATTTGAGAATAAAATTGAGGCTTGGAATACAAACACTTAACTTCCCCCAATACCTAGTGAACTAAATTTCAGTGTATTTAACTTATTCATTTATATTTTCAAGAATCTCATTAATATAAATGATGTTTATACAAAAAATTACATTAACTTTTAAAAATCTACTGGACAACTGGTTCAAGCTGCACTGAAGCATCTCTCAGGTGGTGTTGCTTTAACTTTCCTGAAAGATAAAGGTGAAGCAGCTTACCAGAAAAAATACCCAAAGTTTCTCAGGGCAACAGAATGTGGTTTTTGATTTCAAAAATTAAACACTGTGTTTTCTGGTATTAGCATGTGCAATAAGTTGGTAAGTTACAGCCTTAGAGGAACAGGAATACTTAATGAGAAGTTCTTAGAGGGAAGCTTTAAAAGGATCAAACAGTTGGGGATGTCTTATAACAGTACCTTTCTAACAGTAGCTTGCAAAATCTGTTATGTATTTAATTGTGAACTTATGGGCAAATGACATTACACATCGCTACTCTTACTGACTCCTTAAAAACTGCTAAACTGTACATATTATATTTTTAAAAGACTAACATCACTTTCATGACTCAATTGCAAGTATCACATGAATTTATCTTCTGATGCATACATCAAGGTGAACAAAAGAGAGACAAAGACAATAATGCTCCCACAGGAACAAAGGGAGACTTACTAGCTCCACGATAACTGACACTGCAAGACTAAGATTCAGCCCTTCAGAAGATGCACAGTTTAAAGATTTCTGCACACGTCTGTAGCTAGCACTTGCCATTTGAAACTCTTGGCTATTCCTTTTCTCCTCTCAGTTTAGTTGCTTTTTTTTAAAAATTGGCTTTGAAGGGCTCCTGGTAAAGAAGTTGTCTACCATAACTTTAGAACAGTGATAGCAAAATCTTCTTTAAAACTGAAGTAAATAATGCTAACACTTGTCAATGACTTCTTTGAAAATTCCACAATAGCAGTGGTTAAAATTTTAACTTCCAAGGCTTTTAATAAATTAGTATTCTAATAAGACTGGGAATATTATTGCTCTTGATTACTATCCTTTTTTGTTTCATTCCTAGCAGCAGCTTGTCCCAGAATATATCTTTCCCAAACCAGCTTATTGTTTTTGTCTTGTATTCACAAAAATCTCCACACATGTTAAAAAAAAGAACATGAGAGGAAGAGCAACACTAAGAGAGAATTAATTTCCTGCAAAATAAATATGGAATAGAAAAGTATAGGGGACTTGACTTTAGTCTTGCTGAAGAAAGGAAAGGACTGCATCCTGCTTTTGCATGAGAAAAAGGCCAAAGCAATAGAACAAATGAAAGCAGTTGTTCATGTCCAGCCTTGTTTTTTCCAGGTCAGTCATTTATCTTGGCGTAATTTTGTTCTGGAATAGGGCCAACTGACTACTTTAGAGTAATGAAATAAAGAGAAGAGTACCAGACTGCTTTTCTTACATTTATAAGCAACTTGGTGATCTGCTGAGAAAGCACTAGGGAAGGAAACAGCAAGAAAAAAGTGAAAATGCAAGTGACAGTGATCCGAAGAAAATCCTGCATCTCCAACATTAGTTTTTAATATATTCCATAACATATTCCACTACATAGTTTTAATCAGAGGCTTTTGTGGAAGCATCTACACCTGAATGCATGTTTGCATTCAACAGAAATACTGACTGCTACCCAACCAACCCTCTTCATTTACTTGCTTTGCAGCTAGAAGTTCTGCTTGGGAAGATTTCTACATCAACACAGAGTGAAGTGAGCAAATTTCATGCTGCAAAAAATCTCTTCCATTGAAAATAAAATTCAGAGCAAAAGCTTCTAAAATAAGATGAAACCTGCAGAGAACAGACTGAACAAAGTTTTAAAATCTCATTCACAGAATTTACTTCATTTAAGGAATTGCTAGATTCTTTCTGCTACACCAAACTCTTCTGGAGTAATCAGCAAAATGTTTTCTTTATATAGTACAGGACAGATGAAATGAACAGACATACAAGAGTATGTATTCTCCTCATTAGAAGGAGCGGGTCCTTCTGATGACACTGAGACACTAAGAAATGCCAATATAAGGTAACCAGCTATAAAACCTCTGTCATGTCACACTATTTTCCAATTACTGAATTATTTTGAAAAAGAATGAAAAGCACAAAAGCCGTTGCTTTCATTTGATTTTTCTTCTTGGGAGTTCTGGTTGTGTTTTTTTGCACTTAAACCTTGAGAAAACAAGGGAGAGGAAATGCAAAATCAGAACTAGGGAGAGAGATGCATGGCATGGACATCTCTCCTACACCAAACAGTTTCAAAGAAAGCTTAACAACTCCCTGCGTATTTTTCAAAAGAACAGAAAAAAGAAGAGAACCAGTCTCTCTGTAACTTAATTTTATCTTTAAAGCTGTGGTTCTTTTATGGTTTTGGGAACAACTAAGGTAATTTGGAAAGAGAGAAGGGAAAAGAATAAGACAGAAAATGTAAAGATAAGCTTTCAATGTTATAAAAAGGACATCTCTTCACCTTTAGTTTTTCATCATGCCTACAAGAAATTGGAGATTTGCCTACTGAGTTATACAAACATAGACAGAAATTAATAATGCTAAATACACATACAAAAATAGAGTAAGGGCATGTAAGGGCTCTAACTCTCTGTCTCTATAACCTTCCCTGTCTTTCATCTCAAGGGATTCAAATATTTTCATTACAAGGATCCATGGGCAAAATTCTGACATAGCAGAGCTCCCATATAGTTGTTCAGACATCTCAAAAAACTAGTAAGCTGAGAGAAAGACTTGAGAATATCTGAAAAGCAGAGACATGCAAGACAATAAAGATAACACAAGTGGTAGGATTGTTGACATGGTGAACACTAGGAGCTCAAGGATTCAACTAACATGGAAATCTTTAAGATCTGACATGGGGAAAAAAGGAAGTAATTCCACAGTCAGTGAAGTATTGCAGATAGTCTGTTATATCAAGAATCCATTCCAACCTTTTCTTTGCTCAACTGATGCCTACCTGCTTAGCTAAGGCTCAGGTCTCTTACTTGGATGGTGAATACACTAAACTTTAACTAGAATTCAACAAGGTAGCAACTTACCTTGCATATGAGTTAGCCAATAACAAATTGCTCTAAACTCCTAAACTGCGTACATCCTGCTTGCAAAATGAGAACAAAGTAACAAAAAAACAAAGAGTAACATTCAAAAAATCTTTTAAAAGGCTGAATCCCTCCATTTATTCCTCTTTAACTTTCTGCTTGAGAGGCATTATCATGCAGAACACCAGTGTGGCTGAAATAGCTGCCTCTGGAAGGAAGTGGCATAAGAAAAATAACAATGAAGAGATGTTCTCACAAGTACATGCTGTCAACATCCTAATATACATTCTAAATAAATGCATTAGGCACAGTTCTCAAGTTGAGGCATTTCACCCTACTTTAATTAGATGTGTGATCTTGGTAAGGTTTGCTTACCAAAAATAGTATTTGAGCAGGAGGTCTTTTAAAGCTCATTCCTTCAAACCTCTATATTGCAGTTTCTCCTTCATTGTCCTTGACTTGTACAACAAATTCAGAAAAATATCTAAATATTCTATGACGCATGTTAGTTTTTTTTCTTTATACAGTTTGTATTTATTGAACCACTAGTACAACAGTACATCCCTAAGCTGAAGGGTAGTGTTTGCTATGCAAAACACACAGTCCATGATTGGCATCTAAGACCAATTGATCTACCCATTACCACTATGTCCCTACCCCCACAAGCTTTACTACAAAGCTATTGATTTAAACACTGCCGATCGGTTTCCATTTTCTGATTTTGGGCAGGCCAATTAAGAAAGTGAGTAATTGTGATTACACTGCTTCAGGATCAATTACATTTGATGCAAGATAAAGTGCTCCTCTTAGAACAACGTAAAGAAAATTCTTATGATCAGGAACACTACTGCTGAATATGCTTCTAGCAAAAATGTAAAATAACTGACAACATCTTTCACAGAGATATGTTAATAGGAAATACGAGAATATAGACACCTTTGTGTGCACATTATTTCAACAACATTTGACAAACTTCTAGAAGTCATTCCTTCTTTTGGATAAAAGCTTTTTGAAAAGTATAATAAGTTACAGAGCCTGCAGCTGAGTTCTTGAAGACATTGCTCCCGAAACATCACAGTGCACAGTTTCTTCAGTGATAATGAAGATCAGTAGGATTTTGAACAAAATAAGTGTTCAGTGTAAAATAGCAAATTTAATGCAAATAACGTTTTACCTATTTTTATACTATTTTCTAGGAACTAACAGCAAAGAAACAATGCCCTATCAATTAGTAAACTAACAAAGCAAGCAATTCCTATTCTTAATTTAATTTTAAACTTAGCTTGAGCGCTTTTGTCATTGGACTCACATTGTCTAAATCATTAAAATGAATACACCACTGAGGTCTGAGGCAAATCTATTTACAGTGATGTTACTCATAGTCTGGTTGGTGTTCAGGAATATTGATCTGTCTTGTTTGTCTAATAGGAAAATAATAAACAATTACTAGGCAATGTTGGAGAAAGTAATCAGTTTTTATATATCACTAATACAGCAGACCTCCCAAAACATAAAGGTGATGATCTGCATAAAATCAATGTGTTATGCTACATTGCTTATCCTCATCACTGCTAAGATTCTTAGCAACAAATGGTGTAAGTTAAAAATCAAATAATTGGTAGACTGAAATTACGTACTTGAAAGAAAAATATCTGCTTTATTTTAAAAATAATATTTCTGCTTGATAAACTATCAAGAAGATACTATTTTATAAAATTCAAAATTTATTTAGATAAAGAGAGTCAGAGTCTATGATTTTGAAGCAATTTTGAAACTGCACTGCCTAAAAGGGAACCTCCTTCCTAAACAAACATCAGGCAACAGATCAAAGCTGTTTCCAAATTCCAGCAGACAGCATACAGACCAGCTATAACAGCATGACGTGCATAAACTACATGCTGCAGAGATTTTGCTGGAAGTACAAATATGTGTAAACTGTCTATGCAGGAGCATCTGCTGTACAAGGAATAGTAAAACCTCCTTGCCCCCAGAACAAGAAATGTTATTTTAGCAGTGGTACTTTAGGAATCACTTGGGTACATCTCTATAATTAGGATTTTCATGCTATCTCCAATAACTTATCAGTTGAACAAGCTGTGCTTAGTAGCACAGCTACTAAGTATACTAAAATTGCTACAGAAATTTTCCAAAGGAAGAAGTATAGAACTTTCACAAAGGGCTTCCCTTAAACTGAAATGCAGCAATATGACTGTCTATTCAATATCCCTGTTTTTGTACTGAATATTGAAAGCTGTGTTTCTCGCAACAAAACATATAAAAAATCCATTACTTCAAAATATGTCAAAAAATTAAATTGTGTAGGCCTATATATGCTTCTGCACAGTTTAAAAACTCCATAAACCTGACAATCCCCTAAAAGAAGGTTTCAAGTTTTCTCCCATCCATTTCTCTCCATTTATTTTTTCCCAATGTTGAAATTAATCCATTTTCAAATGCCAGTTTGTAACAGAACTCTCACCGGGTGAATGGGTTCCCTGCTAGCCTAAGGCAGAAAGAGGATGTTGCACATGCCAATAATGAGCACAAAAAATGTAAATCAGGCATATTAGACAAGATTTAGTTGGCCAGCCAATTACTTGGTTTCATTCTCACTGTTGATTTAAAAGAATCTACAGCATTTCTTCTGTGGGCAAATTTTGGGGTTGTTTTCAGGCAGTCATGTTACAAGAACCATAAGCACCCATAATAAAGACTCAGGGTAGTAAAACTGCTCACACTGTGTGTCATTTTGACCTGTTGTTTCTTACAAGGGAGAACACACACAAAACACTAAAATAGAATAGTCAGACATGACTGCCCCTTTCCAGACAATGTTAACAAGAATCCCTAGAAGAATGGGACAAAAAAATAAAGCTTCTAAAAGTAAAACTGAACACTAATAATGTGCTATTTCTCTTAAAACATTGTGGATGTATATAATGTTGTAAATTTTGTTTAATTCTTTGAATATTTAATAAAACAGTGAGTCTGATAACACCAAGTAGACTTCCAATGAACACTAGTTTTACCTTCCAGGAGCAAAAAATTACCTTCCCCCTCCCAAGAACTTACCATAACTGGAAACTGGCTGTCTGGGTAGAATCACAGAAGTCAATCCCCATTGTAACAATAATGGATCCTCCAGGCTCAAGACACTCTGCATGAAGAGATTTTTAAGAGGTAAAGTACACATGCAAGGCAACAGAAGACATCAGATGCAATCCCCCAAACTTCACATAACTAAAACCCCCAAAATGCTCTGTAAGAAAAAATCCAACAGTTGTAGTTTTATTACAAATAGGCATTGCCCAAATGTCACACTTGCATGTTTAAGCATCCTGGACTCCCCCTCTCACACTGTTAATGCACATGAAATGCTGCCATTTCAGTCCTAAAGCTCTATCAACAGAATAAGGCCTTGTATTAGAAAAGCAAAGAAAGGAAAGTTATCTACAGAAAAAAAAAAATTGAAGTGACATCCTCGTAACTGTGCACAGATCCAGCACTGAGATTTCATTTTCAATAACACAGGTTTGCAGATTTAGTTAGTAAATTGCAAAATACAACAAATAAAATCTACATTAATACACACAATAGAAAATAAGCTGAACTTAAAAAGTTCATAATTACTGTGGTTTACTTGTGCCTCAATATTCTACTTGCATTAGTTGGAAGGGAGAAGAAGGACTATGAACACTACAGGGAAGATGACTTTGTGCTATACAAACAGTGCAGACTGAGACACTCTTGGCAATGAAGATATCAAGAGACATACTCATTCTTAGATTCTTGGTTAAATCACCACACTATTTCCCTAATGTTGTAGAGATAAAGCTTTTAGTTAAAGTTAAAGGCTTGTAAGCTTCCTTGTAAGCTCTTTCGTACATAAGTAAAAAGAAGCATTGAAGCAGACTTTGCCTTCTCAAGATTACAACAAAGAGCTGAAAGCACACTTAAAAAAGAGGAATTAAAAAATAATAGGCAGGCAGCAAAATGTCTGATTTACAGATTATTCATAATCTACCTGATACTTTTCAGGAACTGAAAGCAGATAGTTGCTCCATGACAAAATGTAACAAAATTTAACTATTTGAAGATTAGGTTTGCAAAAATGCAGAAAAGATAGAGTTAATGCTCCTAGCTGAAGTCTAAACTAACACTAGGAATTGAGTAGGAAAAAAAGTATTCCAAGGAGTCTATTTAAAGCACTGAAAGTTTAAAGGTTCCAGCTCAAATTCAGAATTAACTCTATCAAAGTCTTTGAGCTTAATGTTTTCAAAGGGAGTTTCAAATACACTTAAGAACAAGAAAGTGTTGTGCACAGGGATTTGGGTGAAATAATTTGAACCATTTCTACTGGAAGAATCAGGACAATTGCCAACAGTACTTTCAGTGACTGAAGAAAAACTAGACTTATATTCCAGCAGGAATACCTGTCTATGCTGACACTTCTTCTGTTGGGTCTGCTAGGTAAATGGTAGGATGTGTTTTCCAAACACTGGAAACACAAAATGTAGTAAGAACAGGGTGCATAGGCTTAGTTCTACACAAAATGATAAAGAATACAGAAAATTTGCATTCAAGCAAGAAAAATAACATTTTTGGAAGAACTACAGAGCTTATTTTCTGCAGAAGAAACCAACAGCTTTTCAGGACAAATACTGCAATGTCTTTCTTGGGGAAATAAATACTTTAGAGGGTAGGATTGCTTTGTGGAGCTCAAGGAACCTGAAGTGGATAATTAATTAATTCCACATTTTTCCCCCATGTTTTTATGTGAGACAAGTGAATGTTACTGTTAATTGCTATACTACTGTGGCTATAGTATCTCCTGATCTGATTAACAGTATTTCTAGATTTCTACTTGTAAGCCTTTGTGCTTTATTTCTTTAAAATGTTTGCAGGTAGGGATATAAAATAAAGCCCATGGGCAAAACTAACTTGACATTTCAATTCTGAGCTGGACTTATTTTGAGGAATAAGCAGCAAAATGTTCACTTAAAAAAACCCAAACTAATAGAATTCTAAAACTAACTGCCTTGATCAAGCACGCATCATTACCAAGATGCAAAAAGTTATTATTATTAATTTAAACTCTGATATAAAATATAGCATTGGACAACTGCTTTTGTAGCTATTTGGTGTAAATCTGCATAATATTTTCTGTTAAAAAATTATTTCAATATTTAGAACCATTTAATACAAACATCTTAGCTACTTAAAAGCTAAAAGCTTAAAAGCTTAAAGAATACTCTTTAGTTCACTGTTCTGCTTTAAGAACACGTTCCTGTATTCTTCTATTATGATACATATTCACATAATAGTGTAGCTCATTGAAGGAAAAGAATTTTTATTATGAAACAGAGACACTTCTGCTCCTTCTGATTATACCACAATGTCCTAAAATAAAGAATTGTTGAGCAAAGAAAGCAGATTGTGTATATAGGCATTACTCTTGAAAAATCTTGCTGTGATCTGTGTTCTTTCTGAAGTTTTATACTCTTTTCCAGAGAAATTTAGCAAAAAACCATCCTGATTACAAAGTAGAAAGTAAAACAATTTAGATCAGGTCTGACTACACATTGCTTTTTATCTAATCTAAGCAGACACAATTTGTGGAACTATGGTAGACATAAGCTAAACTAAAACATAGACTTCCACTCTACTGTGATAAGCTCACAAGGAAATGGCAATGCTCTGAGCCACCAATATATACATTTAGAATCACTTAAAGATTAGTAAGAAAATAATTGTGAATATAAAATCAAAACCTCCTTTATAATAGAAGCCCATAATAGCCAGTCTAAAATAAGTAAGAGAATCAAAGTTTGTAGGGATGCAGAAAGGTTTGGTCCTAACAAGTTGATAGCTGATGAGTGTCTGTGTAGATATATACACCTACCCTCCCCACCACACACACATATATGAGTATACACGTAACTATGCAAAACCACTTTCCTGTATTTGAAATTTTGCTGAAGATTAAGAACCTGATTTTTTAAAGATAGGATATGGTTACCTATTGGATTAAACTCATGCATTCTCATGCCTGGAGGTAATTTCTTCTCTCCAATGTGAATGTTCTCTATCTTCTGATCAGTTGTATTTGTTACTGTCACTTGCACAGGTACCATATGATCACCCAAAATGCCTGGCTGTCTTGAGAAGTGATAATGGGCTGCTAATCCTTTCCCACTCATTCGATGAAGCAGTTCATGTGTTTTTGTTGGCACAGAGACTTGCATAGCGACCTGTTAAGTATAACACAATAGTTAGCAAATGCTGTAAATCAAGAACAGTAAAAATGACAATTGAATACTGCATTTTTCACTCAGTTAGAGCACCTGCTTTTAAGCTGGAATTTTAGTGAACCAGAAACCTGTGAAATACATAAGCAAATTGCAGTAATAGATATTAGACACAGAGCCTAAAACCATTTCTGGTGCTGAAAATACCTTTGTTGTAGCTATCTCACTTTCCATAATAAATCTGTTTTCAATTTTTAGCTTTACAGTTAGCTATTAAATTATCACGTTTTTTAAGAGTTACAGTTAGTTATGTTTTTTTCCAGAAAAAAACATTCTGTGCATCAGAATTCAAGGGTATCGCCAAGCTCATTGTGTAAGGTGAAAGTAGAGAGAAATTGTCTTCTGTTTCTCTTGTTAAAACCACAAAAAATGTTGTCTAACAATTACATTGCTGAAACAGTAAAAACACAGTTATATAGAGCAGAAAGATGCTGACACTTTTTAAATAGTCTTGCTGCTAGAAGCAATAAGAAAAATCCTAAGGATGTTTCAGTGCAGTCTATCCTGCAGAAAAAGCATTAAGAAAAGACATTCAGTGTGCAAACAAAATCCCAGATACTTCTGACAAGGAAATAATGAGCTCAAAAGTAAGGAGTTCAGGAAATATGAAAACAAGTGAATTTGAATCCTTTACACAAGTTTTAAGGAAAGATCAGAGTTACTTCAAATGATATTTATAAAATAATGACCTGTCACATGACCAGACTTATAACTAACACAAAATGACTGGAAAGGTATAATTCGTATGGACCTTCAGTTACTGAAAACTCAAAAACTCAATTTGAATAGAATTCCCAAATTTCCACAGATTAACAGTCTTCTTAGTTTTCTAGAAATAACTGTCAAGGTCAAACTCTCAAAAAAATGCCTATGTTATCAAGAAATAATAAAGGAAATACCTTGACTAATGAATACTTTATTGGTACACAGAAAGAGACAATAACAGTAAGAGGTTATTAGCAGTCAAATTAGCATGCTATTTAAACCATTACTCAAATAATGACAAAACTCAAGTTTTAAGATGGAATTTAAACCTTATTTTTAAGCACAGCCTCTGGCTTTTAATATTCAATTCAATTTGAGCAGGACATGCATAATAGAAAAGTTCTTTCATGAAATGGTTCTCCCATTTTACATTAGCAAGTTTAAGATCTATGTTTAATTCATGTTAACAAAAGTATTTTGCAGTACAGTAGCCTCTTTGTGTTAACTTAGGGCTGGCTTTATTAATGATATTTATTAATAGGAATGAAAACTTAAAAAGTAGTCAGAACTCAGTTAAGTAGATATACAGAAATATAGAGCCATTGAGGTTGGAAGAGATATCTAAGTTCTGTGTCCAACTGTTTATCCTGCCCTACCATCTTCAGTAAACCATGCTCCTAGGTGTCACATTCACATGCTTTCTGAAGACTCCCAAGATTAGTGATTCCACCACTTCCCTGGCCAGCTCATTCCAATGCCTGATAATTTTTTCAGTGAAGAAATTTTTTCCTAATACCCAACCTAAAC
Source organism: Melospiza georgiana (assembly GCF_028018845.1). Classification (NCBI taxonomy): domain Eukaryota; kingdom Metazoa; phylum Chordata; class Aves; order Passeriformes; family Passerellidae; genus Melospiza; species Melospiza georgiana. The sequence continues at coordinate 42,844,363 of NC_080465.1, forward strand.
CTCCCCTGGCAAAACAGGAGGCTATTTCCTCTTGTTCTATCATTTACCTGGGAGAAGAGGCCAACCCCCACCTGGCTACACCCTCCTTTCAAACAGCTGTAGAGTGAGAAGGTCCCTCCTGAGCTTCCTTTTCTCTAGGAAAAAAAACCCCAGCTCCCTCAGCTGTTCCTCACCAGACTTGTGCTCCAGACCCTTCCCCAGCTCTGCTGTTTTTCTGTGGACTTGCTCCAGCACCAGAATGATCTTCTTATAGTGAGTAGCCCAGAACTGGACACAACACCGGAGGTGCGGCCTCACCAGTGCTGAGTACACAGGGCCTATCCCTGCCCTGCTCCTGCTGGCCACAGCATTGCTGATCCAGGCCAGGATGCCATTGGCCTTCTTGGCCACCTGGGCACAGCCTGGCTCATGTCCAGCTGCTGCCACCAGCACCCCCAGGGCCTTTCCAGCCACTCTGCCCCAGCCTGTGGCACTGCCTGGGGTTGCTGTGACCCAAGGGCAGGACCCAGCACTGGGCCTTGTTGAACCTCTCACTATTGGCCTCAGCCTTTTGGAGCTTTGCCTTTTAACAACCTGTGCTGGCTAGGCCAGACCCCCTGGTTGTCCTACCTGTGCTGCATGATGGCACCCAGGATGAGCTGCCCTAAAATGCATACACATAGAGAAAAAAACTGTCACTATAGTTAAATTGTAACACTGATTCAAGTTTTACTGAATCCTTCTGTAATTTTTAGAGATTTTAATCTATGCCTATGCCCCCTTCGGCATTATTTCTTCTTTCAGTAATAAAAAGCTTGTGAGCCCATTCACTTTTATTTTCAACATCATACTATACGTAGCAGCAAAACCACACAGGACCCTCAGAATAATGACATTATGTTTAAGTAATCTTTCTTTGTACAGAACATTAATTTTCACTTGCATTTAATGTGGCAGTGCTAAAAATAAATAAAACATACGTATGTTGAACAAAGCAATTTAATTCTGGAAAACTGGAGTTTTCAAAACCTCTACTTGCTAGTAAGGATTTTGAGCTGAAAAAGGCTGATGTGACTATAATGTGATGTATTTAACAGCTGCATCAGTCTGGTAAACAGAGTTTTGTTTTAATTCTAAAATTTTTAAAGTAGTTGAGATAAAACCCATGGAGCAGGTACTAGCAATCACTCTAGGGTTAAAATAAAACCACACAGAGTTAACAGAACAAGAAGCATCTACTAACCAGGAGATAATCTCCTACAAATCTTACACAGCATATGTTTAAATAATAGAAGTCGTTTGTGTACCTTTGGATGGTTTATGAAAATAACCAATCAATTCTGCAGACACAACATTATTTCTAAAGGAAATCTATGTGACTCATGATGCCTGCAGATACACAGAGACAAACCACACATATTTTATCAGTTTATTACAGTAAGCAAATAAGCGTGGAATGAGAGTGCACATAACTGTCTACTTAATGCTTACTGAAACATTTATAAGAGCTGTTATCTCCCTAATAACAGACAGACAGTGTGCAATTTTAGAGAGGAGAAAAGCTTCATATTTTTTAACACTTCACTAAAAAGTAACTGAAGAGTGTAAAATGAAAAATACTCTGTGCAGTTAGCTGGTAATGGACCATATTATCAACTCAAGTTAGATTTATAGGATACAAACTAGTCACTAATAGTTATTTTATGACAGATTGTGTCTGCTTTTTTGGGTTTAGATTATTAAGATTAAACTTGCAAAACTTTTTTTATATGGCTGTTTAGAAAGACAGTAAAAAAAATTAAAATATTGACTGCCCTCCCACCCCATTTTGACTGAAAGCAACCACACGTAGGGACTCCACACTGATACTGTATGGTTATACTTTCTTGGTACCAGTTCGACTAGCCAAAAGGCTGACTGCGCACGCTGAAAAATAATTCATCACCCTAAAGGAAGTATTTTTAAACTAACTCTTGTATAAGATCAAGAGCAACATCAGGGTTGTGACCCCTCCCCCCCACCCTTAGTCATGGAGAAAAAAAGGGAAAAGTATAAGATCACTGACAGTAGTAGTTGTGGCTTTCTTTATTGCAACTGAGCTAACTAGTTACAAACCACTGAATCCTCCCAATATGAACATGTTTCTTTTTGCCAGCTCAGTAAGTTCTTATTAATTAAGCTTACATTGATGCAAAGAACTATTTTCCCTAATTATTTAAAATAAAAATCACGACATGGTTTATTAAACCTACTACAGAAAAGAGAGGTGGTCATACATTCCTCTCTGCAGTACCATAGCGTCACAAAGAATCAGAATGGTTTGGTCTGGGAGAGATCTTAAAGAAACATTGTTACTATTAATACTATTATTACTACAGACACAAAATTCAGTTTGTTTTCTTTTGTACTTGTTCTTTAGTATAAAAATCCTGCAATAATGAACATAGACTTATTTTGATCATGTAAATGTATATATGTTTGGATACAATATGTATTATTGGGAAAATAAATTTGCTTCTAAGGATGAGGAAAATTATAATTCTATTCCTCTAATTTACATTCTGTTAAAGCAGTGGACTACAACATTTAATCTAAGTAATCCTCCTACTGGCAATATCCATGACATAATCCAAGAATTACCTACTCAGCTGTGAGAGCTATAACCTCTCTCACACTCATAGTGAGGCTATGCTCCAGTAACTCTGCAACAGCCAAGAGGAGAAGGGCTATCACACAGTCCAGCCACATTTACATGATCTTTCAACTGAAGCCATGAGAGCAACTTAACTATAATTTTTTAGTATTAGGAGAAAGGTGGAAAAACAGATAAACAAAAGTCAGCTAGTGGCAGGCAATGTCTTCCTTATACAGCTCTTAAAAAAAAAAACAACTCCTAATTCATAAAAAGATAAAATAAAATGCAAACAAAGAATGTCAGCTTCCTAGTTTGTATTATTTCAAGAGGCTCTTGGAAATCCCAACATTACAGCATACCTAAGTCACAATAATATGGATTGTTAAAGTGATGACAGAATCTCCTGAGAGGGAGCAAGGAAACCAAACAAGAAATCAAGCTAGCTCCTATTTGTACAATCTAAGAAAAGCACTGGATACTGTAATTTAATTTGGGCTAATTTATCTAGGCATACAGACACTCAAGGACATATGCTGAATTTTGGAAAACACTTTCCACCAAAGGTGCCTCTAACTGCTCTACATCTACCAAATATCTTCTAAAAGCATACATCCTAACTCCCTTCTTTTTGTGTTGTCACCAACTTTTAGGCTTCACACTTCCTGTAATTATTAACATGTCAATGAGGCTAATTGAAAGTTACCATATTATTGATTGTATCTTTAAACTGTTACCGGACTCAAACAATTTCAGACATTATAAAATGAGTTCCCAAAATTGTTACTTGATTTCAATATTGATAGATTAATACTTTTGTCTGCAAAATCTTGCAAGAAAAATAAAATTTAAAAGAAATAAAACCCAAAACTGCTCAAATAGCTACCACTGATTTTTAAATCATCCGGAGATGGATCTCAAACAAAAGACCACTTTTATTATGCTGCTCACAGTTTGCTTCTGTAACGCTGCCAAAATTAATTGTTTCTCTGCCCTTTTTTTTTTTTAACTGTAATATTTGTATGGCTTCAAATCATCCTTCCAAGAAGAATCACATGCTCAAGGTAATCATAGAACAGCTTGGATTGGAAGGAATCATAAAGATCATCAAGTTCCAATGTGCCTGCCATGGGCAGGCACACCTTTCACTGGGTCAGGTTGCTGAGAGCTCCTGCCTGGCCTTGAACACTTCTGGGAATGGGGTAGTCATAAATTGACTGGACAACCTGTTCCAGTGCCTCACCACCTTCACTACCTTCACAATATCTAATTTAAACCTGCCTTCTTTCAGTTTGAATCCATGCCCCTTGTCCTGTCACTGTATGCTCTTGTAAAAAGCCCCTCTTCACCTTTCTTGTACACTCCCTTCAGGTACCACAAGGCTGCAATTAAGTCACTCCAAAGCTTTCTCTTTTCCAGCCTTTCCTCACAGGAGAGGTGCTCCATCCCTCTGATCTCTCTGTGGCCTCCTCTGGACTCCCTCCAGCAGGTCCCTGTCCTTGCTGTGCTGGGAGCCCAGAGCTGATGCAGCCCTGCAGGTGGGGTCTCAGCAGAGCAGAGCAGAGGGGCAGAATCCCCTCCCTGCCCTGCTGCCCACCCTGCTCTGGATGCAGCCCAGGACACGTGTGGCTCTCTGGGCTGGCAGTGCCCGTGGCTGGGGCATGTCCAGCCTCTCAGCCACCAGCACCCCCAATTCCTTCTGGGCAGGGCTGCTGGGATCTGTTCATGCCCAGCCTGTGCTGGTACCGGGCCTGCTCTGACCCACGGGCAGCACCTTGCATTTTACCTTGGTAAACTGCATGAAATAGCCTTAAGTCTCTTATGAGAGAACTTGTCCATTTGCCTCTGGATGGTATCCTGTCCTTCAGGTCTGGCAACTGTACCACTTCATGTAGTGTCATCTGCAAATTTGCTGAAGGGGCACTTGATCCCTTTGTCTATGTCATTAATGAAGATACTAAATAACACTGGTCCCTGAGTGACACCACTTTATCACTGATGTCCATCAGGACTCTGAGATGCTGACCACCACTCTCTGGAATGCGGCCATCCAAACACTTTCTTATCCATCTAACAGTCCACCCATCAAATACATCTCTCCAATCAGACAGAGGGGGAGGCAAAACAGAGAGAGCATGAGGGCAGAATGAAGGGGGCCCAAAACCACAGGGAAATCCCACTTGTCCCATTATCCCTCTTCATGATTGGATGCCATCTGATCCCCACATCCTTCTTCATTGCAATCTAACCAGTTATAATGGTACTTCTACTACCCTAGTGTCCTCCCCTTTTCCCAGCTCCTATCACTTGTAATGGACCATGTCAAAGGTTTTACTGAAGTCCAGAAAAATGCTATCTGTAATCTTTCCCTTACCCACTGATGCAGTCAACCCATCATGGAAAGCCACTGCTTGGTCAGACAGGACCTGCTCTTCCTATAGCCATGCAACTACATCAGCCAATTCCCTCAGGACTCTGGGATGCATCTCCTTGGGTACATTCAGGTTCCCCAGGTGGTCACAAACCTCACCGTCTCTTCAGTGGGAAGGACCTGGCTCTCCCAGTCTTCATTCCCTTATCCACCCAGTCAAGAGGTGTGGGAAGAGTTTCCCACTGAAAACCAAGGCAACAGTTGGTAAGTACTTCAGCCTTCTCTGTTTCTGTTGTTACCAGTTTTCCAGTTTTCCAGGGCTGTTTATTAGAGAGGGTACCTCTTCTTTGACCTTCTTTTTCTGGTTACTGTACCTGTAGAAGCCTTTCCCATTATTCTTTGTGTCCCTTGCCAGGTTCAGTTCCACTTTTGTTGCCTTGGCCTTTCTCATGGCCTCCCTACACAGCTGTGCTTCATCTCTAAACTCTTCCTAGGTCACCTGTCCTGGTTTGTTTCCCTTAACTTTGACCAGCAAATTCCTACTGAGCCATGCCGGTCTCTTGCCCCCCTTGGCTGATTTCTTGCTCCTGAGGATTGCCAGCTCTCATGCTGTGTGCAAGAGTTCCTGAAAGATCTGCCAGCTCTTTTCTACTCCCTTGTTCCTAAGGGCAGTCTGTCAGGGGATCCCACTGACTAGGTTCCCAAAGGCCTGGAAGTCTGCTTCCCTAAAGTTCAGGAGCTGAACTTTTACTCCTTAGCCAAGCCCTATCCTTCAGGGCTGCACACTCCACCAGCACGTGATCCCTGCAGCCCAGGCTGCCTCCAGTCCTGGTGTCCAGTTAGCTCACTTGCACTGGTGACCAACAGATCCCGTACCACATTCCCTCTGGCTGTCACCTGCCCCAGGAAGGTGTCCTCCACGCATTCCAGGAGTCTCCTGGATTGCCACAGCCCTCCAAGCTACTTTCCCAACAGCTGCTGGGGTGGCTGAGTTCCCCTGCAGGCCACCACCCTCGGGCACAAGGCCTCCCGTGCTGGAGCAGGAAGGTGTGGTCCATGGGCTCCCCTTGGTCAGGTGGCTGTAGCAGAGCCCAGCCAAAGGCTCCCTTTGCTGCCTCAGTCTCTGACTCCTACCCACAGCTTTGCACCTGCTCACAGATATAAGCTGTGAATCCAGAGATGATCAAAATCTTCCGTAGTACTAAATTATCTATTTTCTAATACTTTTATATCCCTCAGATTTTTTCATATGGTTTTCTTAAAATAGAATCAACTAGACACAATTGCAGTTACTCTATATCAATAGAAACTATTGCTCTTTGAGCATAAATATGACTATATGATATAAAGGAACAAGAATTGGGCCTTAACCTGGAGTTCATGAACAGCAGAAAAATCTTAGTAGTTCCATACCAGACAAATCAGGAACTTCCAAAACAGAGTGTGCACCTGTTCTGTGTAACTGGGGGGGCAGTGAGACAGCTTGCATTTTGCATAAATAATGGAGCCTAAAGATTTGTATTACAATAACACCTGGTTTTATGTGAGATTTGGCATCTTTGCCTTTTTCTTCTGCTGAGCACAATGAATCACATGAATAATCAAATGAAAATATTAGTAAAATATTTTTAAATGCCACATATGACAAAACTCCATTAGCAACAAAATGAGAATATTCTCATGATTAAGTCTAAGTTATTAAACAAGTATGAAAGGAAGGGCTACAGTCAGTCACATAATTATGAGACACAAACCTTGGTATAAATTCAGAAGTACACATTCTCCTCCAGAAGGTCTGCTGGGACCATTAGTGGACTGTAAAAAGGGCTTAAAAAGACACCAAGGAAATTTTTTTTGTAGGAACACTAATAGAAAATTCCTACACTTCAACTGGTGAAATATCTGTGTATGGAAGATCTCAAGATTTTCTATCCTTTTGTCCTATGTATGATTCCGCGAGGTGAAAACCACATGGTCTGGTGGCTGATGCATATATGAGACTTTCATCAAGCAGCATGAAACACTTTGTCATTAGGCGTTTCAAATAAAAGGCATTCTCCCAATACAAAGCCAAGTAATTTACTTCAATTCAGTGATTCCATTTTTCCACTGACCACTAAACAGCAAAGTCTGAGAACCGCACTTTGAGGTATGGTTTAGTGGTGGCCTCAGCAGTGTTAGGTTTGCAGTTGGACTCAATGGTCTTTTTCAACCTCAATGATTCTTTGATTCTATGATTACCTGAAGCAGTTCAAGAGTTAGAAGAACAGAGTAAGGTGTCAGCCTCACCTTGCATCCTAATTATGAATTTGAAATAGTGGACATTGCTGAGAAGGATTAATATGGATTTTGGCATTGAGTCTAAATGACTTCAAAGAAGTTCCTACAAGTGGTTTCTAGTACAGTATTTTGATTTTTGGCAAACAGCCAGTACTCCAGAGACCTCTAAAGTGAAAACACACTGTACCCTACTGGCCATAACGTATAATCTTACAGTTAGATTTATACAATAACAACTCCTGCATATTGGTTCCTTTCAATAGAAGCATTTAGCTCAAATTTTTCCCCAGAAAAGGACATCATCTGTTGGGATAAGTGTATAATTTAATTGAAACACATATTACACTTGTGGGTAATAATACAGTATTACCCACAAGCCAAAGTGAATTCTACCTTTAATTCACTATATTAAAAATCTAATACAGGTATTTATGAATGCCAGAATATAAATTACATCTTTTCCACCTTCATACAACTATATTTGAATCTTGTTCACTACACTGTTGTTGAAGAATGCAACATGCTATTCTGGCTTCTATCAGGACGATCCTAATGCACAGCAGACTACTCACAAGGACAAAAACCTGAAATAAGCACTGAACTCACTGCATGTAGACGTCTGTATCAGCACTTCCTCAGTGCAGGAGTAGAATCTCTGTGTGTACCACACTACATCTCTTATACTTGATATTGACGTGCCAATTTTCTCCAAGTTTTATTTAATTATACACATAATATTTTAACCTAAACAAATCCATAATCCTTAGACTGCAAAAAATTATAGCTGACCTGAGGCCATGACAACATTGTTTTTCTGTGTTTTGCTTTCCTTAAGCTTTGTTTTCCATCCTTAAAAAGCAAGAAAAAAAATCCTGCACTAGTTAGTAGTCTGTTAAGCAACAAAGAGGTTTATTTATAACAAATTACCTTCAGTTTATTTGTTTAAATTTAAAAGCACTATTGTTTTGACTCAGGAACAAAATTCGTGGTGTCAAAAGACATATTCACCCTTCACAATGACATTTCTTTTCACACCTGTAAGAAGAAACACCACTCAATCCCACCCACACTGCTCAGAACAATGCAAGCAACACCAAGCACAGCATGCTGCCGTCAAAAGCCTCACCCCATGGATGTCTCTAATGAAGGCTTCACTGTACACACACAGACACTGAATGTAGGCCGTAGCTGTAGCCATGGTTAAGGCCTTTAACTATGTGGACGACTGACAGCAAATTAGGTAGGTAACTTTTTCTCATCTACTTTTGCAATTATCTTGGTCCTACTAATGTAGAGTATTACTGTTACTATTGTCCAAGACTGCCACAGATTGTTAGCTCACTGAGCATAAATGCAGCAGCAGGAAGACTGTGACAATGACCATTATTAAAACTTAGTCCATTTTAAAGTATCTTTTAGTACACAAATGTATTTCATAGTAGCTCAAATTTATGATTCATGTAGCAAGCATACATTCTAATGGTGCTGCTGTTACACTGAAGGTCCTTCAGTGAACTAGAATCATTTTTATACATTTTTTTCTTAAAACATTCCAATGCAGTAATAGTAAAGTTTTACACAATCCACCTTTTGCAGTCATGAACTCCTAAACTGCACTACACAACTGAAAGATGTATTTTAGAATTATTACAAATGTACATTTCCCCAATTCTTCTGCCATTTTCAAATCAAGAATATAGATGCCAGAGACTAGAAACAACAAGCAACACTTGCAACCACATAAAGATGGAAATGTTTCTTAACCCAAGTGAACAAAAGTTAAAACGGAAAATTTTTACGAACTTCACAGAAATCAATATGAATTATGAAGATTCTAGAACTACCTTTTTTAATCTTAATATGTCAAGGCCCTGTTCATCAAGCCATTAGGAGAAAAGCATGTAAAAATAAGATGAAAATCTGGACCAAAACAAGCTTTTAAAACCCATCTCTGTGATATATAGTGTTTAATCATAGCATAGTTCAACAGACTTTTAGAGTCTTCTGTCTCTCCAATATCCTCTACAGTCTGTGGCATAGGAGGGCAGGAAACACTTCTAAATTATTCTGATTTGAGAACACAATGGCACATTGTGTACCAACCTTTTTAAAAACAACCTTAACACTTGTTTGGAGGTGGGTAATGGAGGGTATCCCCTTGCTGCAACTGTTAGCAAGAACTTCTAAAGCACATTAAAATGCATCTGCATTTACATAATTTAAAACATTCCAAGTCACCCCATTTTAACAACTGCAACGTCCTTGCATTTCACTTTGTACTGCTAGCCTACAAATCACGTGGCAATACACTACTAGTGCACAATAGGGAAGGTACGGCCTATTACCAGTAACATCTCTCCACTTGCTGAATTAGTCCCATGCTTAGCTTTTACTTTCAATGATCAAATACTTATTTTCTCAAAAAAGTTTTACTCTTAACATTTTTGGACAAAAATCTCAGTATTATAATTTGAATACGAGGTGTTTCATGCCATGTCCTGGTGATTCCTCAAGTAAAAGTGCAGATGCTGTTGGTTGATGCAGATGCATCAACCAAAGCCTGGTTATTTATTTTTTCAAGTATGCCAAGCTAAAAAGAAAATCAAAATTTCAGTGATGAAGATGGTTTCTTAGTTAAAAAGCATTTATTTCTATTTCCATCTATATTTAACTAGTAGAATTTAATTTCAAGGCTTATAGACTCTCTGGATAGTTGGATATATGTGGAACTGGAATGAAACAACTTAAAATTACAAAGGACCCCTATGGCTTTTGGAGTCATCCCTCTGTACAAAAATCCAAAACTATAATCAGTCATTTAAAAAACCCACAAACAATTCACAGCTGTAACTGAAGGAAGAAGGCTTCTAAAGAATTTTTGCCATAATAGCAGGAGTCTTTGAATGCAGAGACTATGAGAAGTTGTATTTTGAATAATTTCTACCTAAAGCTCAAAATTTTCCTTCCTATTCTGATGTATAGTCCTCAAAATACTCATCATAACCTCACAATGTTGTGGTGGAATGTAAGAACACTTAATACCGGAAAACTCAGTTTTCTATGTTTATCAATTTTATGTATGATATGGGGAAAAATGTGAAATATTTTAACTTGCTGAACTGATAGTTACATAGATAGTTTAAAAAAATAATTCTTTCTCCACATCTCAAAAAAAGTAATGTATTAGGCATACAGTTGTAATGAAGCTGAATTGACTATTAACTATATTTAATGTATGTTACATAAACATATTGACAGCATTCTAGGTGACATATAAATTTACATTCTACTTCTGTTATAATTCCAGTTTTGCAGTTAAACAAACTTTGTCATTGGATCATCATTTACTGCGACCCTCTGAAAATAAAGTGAACACTGATTAACATGCTTTCTGGTACATGCTGTGTCTCTGTCACTAAACAATGTCTTATTTTAAAATTCTGGTTCAGAATCACTGCTTTGACAACTACTGTCACTGTTCAAGGTCTGCACGAAGCTTCAAACTGCATATTATCACCCATTGACAAACTCGACATTTTATGAAGAGCCCCTTCTCACTCTGACTTATCCTCCTTATCCTGTGTAAATAAGTAACGATTCATTTTATAACCTTGACTTTAAAGTCCAGCCCTTCCACCCTCTTTTTTCTTCTTCCTAAACAAGTGACAAAGAACAAGGAAGCTGATTGAAGGGGTCCATTATGTATCAACTTAAAGAAAGGCAAAGTGATTGATGAAACTAGCAGTCACCTTCACTGCTAGCTACAGCACCTGTATCCTTTTTGTCAAATGACCTGAAAATCCTGCTGACAGTTTAACATTCACCACAAGGATACACTCTCTAGTACTGTAGTTTTGAATATTTTTATTTGCTCAGAAATTTGTGGGAACATTCTTTAAGATGGAACTACACATTTAAAATCAGTAGCAATTTGTATTTTCTTCAAACAGATCTTGTGTCTTCTTAACACTTATCTCGCAAAACTATTAAATAAAACTTGCCAGTAAACTGGCGAACCACAGCTCCTCTGCAATTGTCATATATTTAAATTGTTCCCATTATAATCACTTTTACAGTAAGATTTGCCAATGGTGATAAGAGAATCTTACTTAATTTCCTATCACAGAAGAAAATAAATTTCCAGGTGGCAGACTAAGTTTTAGAGCTTTTCAGTAACCGTCATTTAAAAACAATACCAAACAAACAAAATCCTCCCTCATACACCACTTCTTCTTTAATTATTATTTTCAGTTTTAAACAATATTTGGCTACTTGAATGCAATTCTGGGTTAGCAGATCAAGTAAAACCTCCTTTTAGTCTCAAAAAGAAGATTAAAATTGCCAAACTCAAACCATTCATATAGTACTAGAAATGGTCTTCTGCTCTCTGAATGAAATAAAATTTTCACTGGGGAAGTGACAACTGAGAGGCAGGAATACCTCAAAAAAATGACAATGTTGCACCCCCACTCCAGCTTTACTCTGTGTGGGACAGAGCACCATTTCCTTTGGGCATTTATTACCTGTTAAAAACCAATCTTTTGGTGAGTGGCAGTTCAGGGTTTTTGAGAGCAAGCTGCAATATTTCTTCGGGTCTGCAGAGTCATAATTAAAGCTGAACTGAGTGGAATTGGAGAGGGAAGGTCAGCGAGGTGCCGTATGAGAGATGAGGCTGGGCTGATGGGCACCAAATGAACAAATTATGATGGGCCCCACTCAATGTGATGAGGTCAAATGCTTGTTTCTACCCACTGACAGTTCAATTTCCCTGAAATGTCTCTCGGTTCTCTATGAGCTAATTATGAATGAAAAGTTATCAACTGCCCTCACCAAAAAGAGCTTTCTTGGAGCTTTTAATGTCAAAATATTGTTGGAAACACATGCTGGCCAGCTTTTTAGCCAAACAATACCTAGAATAAAGTAAATACCGTTGTTATACAATATACTCTCATCCTACAGCATAGATAAACATTCAACTGCTGTTAAATACATAAGTAAAGTTTTATAAAGTAAACCTGCATTAATATTACTGTTTATTACGAAAAGACAGTGTGCTTATAGTTTTCTATAACATAAACATAACTTTCATACATAACTTTCAAATATTTTCATCTTAGTCCTGATTTGCAAGAAAACACTGCTGGATTTTTAGGTCAAAAGTAACAATGTCCAGGTATATTTCATCATATTTCAGCATAACTCTAAGGTGACTGATAAAAATACATAGTTTTTCAAGAAACTTTAGTTTTCAAAGTGTCCTGACTGCTTTTTTAAATATTATCTTTTGAATATTCAAGAACATATGGTAGCATATGCTTGAAAAATTTTAAATAAACCATAAACATAGAAATTGTTAAATACCTATAGAAAAGGTAGATCTATGAACTTAAGGGAAAATGGAAGTGAAGGGACTTTAAAATAGCAATTCAGAACAGGAGTGTCTGAGAAATTTCACACTACTTATTTCCATAGAGAAATAATTTTGATAATTTATTTGGGCACAATTATTCTGTTTATAACTGCTTTGAATTTAAGAAATGAGAGAGTAGTTTTAATGTTTTGATTCGGAATGCTACTTTGTTTTTCCTTTATTACAAAGCTGTTTTTATCTTATACATTTACTTACAAGTCAGGAATTTTAAAGCAAATTCCTAGAAGTGACAGAACTTTACTTTGCAAAGTATTTTATATGCATATACTTGGCACCGCACAAGATGGGACTGTCTGAAACCATGAATTATACCAACTTCTAAATTCTACCAATTAATGCAATGAAAGCACACACATAGTTACAGCAGGATGTTAAAGTCAGAGGGCATCGGATATATATTGATTTATAAACTAGAATTATTTGTCAGATGTTTAGAATTTCTCATAAATTCTCGTAGGAATAATGTAAAAGGAACTTTTCAGTAAGTGTGTTGCAAAATTCAATATATTTTAAAGGTTATTTAAAGAAAGTGTCTAAAATAAGCAACTGCAAAAGAATAAGAGAAATAAATCTAATGTCAATGTTCAAAGCAGTCATCTATGTGTTCAGCACATACAGTTGCAATATAAATGTAAGTCTGAAGGTTTTCAGTAGAGCACAGTATTAAATTTATCAGTATAACAGTTGCTGTCACTGTGGTTGGCATACTGTCTTATTAGACACACTGTTGATCAACTGTTATTACAACAACAACAACAAAAACTATGCTGTACAGAGACTTCATGTTAAAGTACCACAATTAAGAACAGAGAAATGCAGTTCATTTATTACAGAACCTTTTCAGGAAGTTGGTTTTTACTAATTCTTATTGTAATTGCATTGTTCTAATCCTGTATTATAAAGGCAGCTGCTTGCCTATCATTTGTACTTTCCTCGTTAATCCTGACTCAGTGAATTAACCTTTAATTACAGCCGTTAAAATTGAAATGAGCCTCTTGTCTGGCTGGGGCTGCCCCCTTCCAGTGCATGAGACTGATGAAAATTTTTAGGGTCAATGAATATGTCCCATGTCATGTTTGATAGATGCTAAAGATGTGAGGAGGTAAATGTTACCTTAGAAAGATGTGGTTGAAATTTTTAAGAGCTACATTTATTGACAAAATAACAGAAAAATACAGCTTAGGTTACCTCTCTCTTCTGTCTGAGTTACAGAGCATAAAACACATACAGACACGCTATGTTTTACACACATTACCACAATACACATTTAAAGAATAACTTATGGAATCATCATCATGCATCACGCATGCTTGTTTTTAAACACCTGGCACCAACCCTGTTTACAGCAGCTCTATTTCAAGGAGCACAATAAACGTATTCTTCATGTTGGAAAAAAAAGAAGCATTATTTTAAACTCTGCCATAAACCTAAGCATCTAATTATATTAAAAATATATTTTTAAAAGTTGGATTAGTTTAAAGGACAGTACTGAATTTTAATGAAAGGCAAAAAATGATCAAAAGGTGTCCTCAGAGAAACCTATTTAACTGAGCTTCTGTTTTGTGATATCCCCACAATTTAATTTCTATTTTATAAATAAGACTTTAATACTGCAATTGCACTCTATTTTGCTATTTTTGCACTTTTATTTTTAAATACAACATTTGAATGCTGGGTTATTTTTTGTAACTCAAAGATAACAAAAGGGCAAAATAGCAATATAGGACTGAATCCAGTTAATCAGTGGCCGGTCATTCAGAATACAATCACATTAATATACAAGTTGCTAACTAATTATTACAAATTATATCTATATAATTTTTATCATTATAAACAGTATCTCATTTATAGTGTATATATATTTGAAGAAAATAAGTTGAGAGAGATTTTGAAGTGCAAATTTTTTAAAGAATGAATGCATCTAATAAACACGAGAAGCGTATTTTTAAGGCTTAAACATTATTAAATATCACAACTATTTGCAAATGCATTTATAAACAAAGAATAGAGGTGAAATGACAAACAAGTAGTGTGAAGGCAAATGATTATTTTCCAAGCTAACATTTTTAGAAGTATGTGGAAGCAATTACTGAAAGGACAGTATAGCTTTCAAATATCTGATGCTAAACATATTCTCTGTAAGCAATATAAGACCATCCACTTATACAGCAATTTTACAGGAACAAAGAAAAAAAAAAGTATGAGGGAGTCTTTGTATCATTTCTTCTTCTTCTAGCTTGGCAAAAGTTAATATCTGCTGATGAGCAGCTACATCCATTTGTAGCTTTCCAAGTGCTTTCCCAAGGTGAGTAAGCATCATTATCCTCATTTTTCAAATGGAAAACTAAAAGATTAAGATACTCCCTCCAGATCACACAGCAAGTAGTAAGCCAAAAATAGAACTCATTTTCCATATGTAACACCCAGTTCTGTATCCACTGGACCCACAAGCATCAGTCACACCTAATCAGCCACATAGCTGCATTTTGGGCGGCACTAAGACAAAGTTATTTTTTAACTCCTAAATCCAAGACTATGCCTTTTCACTTGCTTCACACATACAAATTTCCTAGGCACCCTATTAACATACACTGTAGAATATGGTTTCAATTATGCTTTATGCCAGTTACAAATCCTGTAGGGGAAAACAGGGACTGTTCCACAGGGAAAAAACCCACCTTCACAAACTAAGCTGTAAACTGCAGAACTGCACAAATTTCTCTGTCTAATGTGCAGTTGTGGTCAACAACACAAGCAAAGTCATGAACATTCCCAGGAATAGGATACATGTAGACTGCCTTGTGGCACACTTTCTCCCTTCATCTCCCCACAACAAACCTTCCCAATTTCAATCTGTATATTAAAACATGGGCTTCAGAAGTATAATGAAAACACTGAACATATGGGAAAAATGTTGTGATGAAACAGCAAAGAGATAAGACTCCTTACAGGAAGCTAAAAAACAAGGGGCAAATGCTAAGCTATAAAAATAATAAAATTCTATCATATGCTTGTGTTTTCTTAATACAGGATTACAAAAACTAAGGATAGAAGAGAAGATGTGACTAATATTGAAAGCTTATTTAAAAGGATCCTCTTTTTACAGAGTAAAAAATTTTACAAGCATCCTTAAGAGGGCATGGATATACTTACAGAAATGCAAAACTAATTATTTGAAAAACAATGGTAATTGATCAAAATCTGCCTGAGAACAATGGGTAGAAGACCACCATTGCCCACAATCTGCTGCTATCATAACTGGTTGCACTATGTCTCTTTCATAACAAGAACAAGTTAATGTTTCTTCTGACGCAGCCATTCCTGAAGTAAGCACTTAGACCAGAGCTTATATGAATGACAAATGTACAGAGTTAAAGAATAATTTCTGCTAGCAAAGCTCTGAAAAAAAATCATGAAGTGCATGCCAATAACTATTTGGAATAACTACTATTTATTTCTCAATTGCAGGACTTTGAAAATTCTTAAAACACCTCATGCTAACCTTTCTTGCAAACTGCATACGAGACTACAGCCATTATATAACTCATTACTGCAGCCTTTGTGTGCCCATCTCTGCTCTTCTAAGCAGAGATGCTTCAAACAGGAAAATAATAGACTTCAGAGTCAGTTTCAAGACATGTTATAGTGGTATTAGAAACAGCCGATGTGGACAAAGCCACCTAAATTATAAGAAAGTCTTCCCCTCTAAGGACTATGTCAACAACTTAGAAATAAAATACCATTTAAGGTGTTCTCCTAGTCTGAAAATACCTTTAATTAAATATTGAGGAAGTTTATGTTTGCTATTTCTCAAGGAATTCTCTAAGTCTGTACTCAATTTAAAATTAAATGTATTTATCATCTGATTTGACAGGTCTGCAGCTTGACCTTGACTTTTGACAAAAGCTATTATTTCTTCTTCATACATCACAATTCCAAAGAAGCTCTTAAAGTGTAGATTGGTCAAAAGTTCTTTAGAAGATATGAAAAAGAAAACAAGATGATGTACTCCTCCCTTCCTAAACAGTTTCTCTGGAAGGCCTGGTAGTAGGGAACAATAAAACATACCATTGACAGCAACAACTATCGTGAAAAAACACTGAACATATTGAATAAAACCTTAGTGAGTAAAGCAGTATCACTTCTTCAATTATACCTTGATTCTATATGCAGAATAATTGATAGTAAGTCCAAATTGTTGCAACAAATATTTTAATAAGCACTTCCCCACTACAACAAGAGTTTTCTCCCCAATTTGGTACATGCATTCTTGGTGACATTTTCCTAGTCATTCCTGACCTTTTCCCCAAACTATCCTATTGGGGGCAGGGAAACCATTTTCTCTCCTTAAATATTACTCAGACCATACAGCCACACATTTTTTTCCTCATCCAACTTCTTCTCTCACCACAGTTCATATAGACCTGTCAGTTCTTCCTTGCACTAACACTGTTCTGAACCATAACAGGTTTCTTGCTACCAAAGAAATATTTCCTTCTCACTAATTTTACCCACAAAAGCAAGTGTCATTTTTGCCAGTTAATTATCCTATGCAGCATACTCAGGGGTTTCTACATTTAGGAGATACATTTTTACCATTTAAAATCCTAATTCGAAAAGAACACATGGTTTAGCTTTTTTTTTTCCTCATCAGCTGTGTGGCAGGAGGAACAGATCACTCCCCTCTTCAGCTTTTCTCTATTACTATAGCTCTCCTCTCTCTCCTCTCACCATTTTTGCTCAAAATATTAATTATTGTAGCAGATTTTAATCCTCTCTGTCCTTAGGTCAATCATGAGTTTTGCTTTCAATACCTCTTTTTTCACTTTATAACAACCCTTTTGGGGAAAACACCCATTTTCAGTGTTTTCCAATAACTGCTTCACACTGAAAGCTTGCAGTTTTGTCTTGCCTCCTGTTTTTGATTCACACTGCATCTTCACTTATTTTTCAAAACTGCAAATTATTAATCTGAAACTCAATCAACGCCAACTGCAGTTTCCTCAAGCACTTAATTTTGCCATCGCTTGCCTGCATACCATGAGAATCCTCACAGAAACCTCCGGTGAGATCAGTTACCTGGTTCACTCAAATCTGAAGATGAACCACATGTACCAAGACAGAAGAATGCACACAGATTTACTACATTTTGCATTCAGCTGGAAGAAGGTTATTCATGAATTACAAGAGAATTTTGTTTTTCCTGGAACAAACTATAATACGCATGCATGCGTTTATATGAGGGGGAAATGTACTGTATGTAAACATGATGATAAAAACAAATGAGCCACAGGACAAAGCATTAGACTGTGCAGTTTCTATTCAAGAATATTTTGGTTTTGTAGGTTTTCCTATAACTGTAAAACCATTATTGTATTTATACTTTCTTTGTAACACTCAGCAGCTATGAATTTGGAAGTTAAAAAGTTTTCTAAAAGCTGTATCCAATTACAGTGGTGAATGATTTGAATAATAGACTGCTCGACATATTCCAAGATAAGTGGCTGCTACATTTCTTTGATATTAAGGTCATATACTGTACTTATCTATTTTTACTCCACGCTTTCCATTGCCTAGTAATAAATTAATTTCTCACTGTTAGTTTGGCATGTGCCCTACAGTTATATTCACTTTCTCTCCCACTGAAGGAAGAAGTTTTCTAAAGTATCTTTAGAATTAGGCATCATAGATTAAATTCAAAATACTATTTGAAGATGCACATTCCCACATAAAGTCTTAAATGCCAGTTTTATATTTTCATTTTTAGAAAATTATCTGGCAGTGCTGAACATCATGGGATTGTAGTTATCTAACTACTTGCACACACTTAAGACTTTTTAAACATATGGATATAATTTGAAAGAATGAGTTTTAACTTTAGTATTTAATTTCCATTGCTTCCTGGTGCAGAAAACTCAGCTAAGGACCTCATGCACATCTGCAACTATCAAAGGCAGTCAGAGCTGAGTTTAGATCTGAAAACTGAATACAGAACAATATGTAATCACCATCCAGGCAGAAACAATTAAATCTTACATGAGCTGGGTTCTTTCCAGAGCAGAGAGAATGAGGAAATGTTCCAGCTTCTTCGCTGGTTACCAGACCTCAGTAACACTGAGGAAGCAGTTTGCACAGTCATCATACAGAACAACTTCTACTCTTCGGCCTACACCTTCTAGCTCTGTTTATCTAACAGCTCTGTGTAGGTGTCTTCAGAAGAATAGGGAGAAGCAGTTTAGCAAATGAACAGCAGCAATCATGAGGAAAGAAAGCATGAATATGGGAGTGGAATATATGTTCATGTGCCATAAACAATGAAAGAAATAAAGACACTGGCAAGCAGGGACACCTAAGCCTCTGGCATTACAGATTGCTATCTCTAATTTATTCTCAAAGGTGCTAATTTTGAAGTAAAGAAAAGACACCAGAGCCATTCTTAAGCTAACCCAAAGCCAAGTAAACATATGACAGCTTGTCTTTTAAGCTGTCAAGGCCATAAAGGATGGCAAAGAAGCAACTGCGGAGTGCAAAGAGTAACACCACAGTTATACCTAAGACTGTATACTGCTCTACAAAATAACATGGAAGAGAATTACTGGCATCTTCAGATGCCAGATGTAGTCATTGATGTGACACATCAATGACTACATATCAGTTGTAGCGACTGCATGTCCCTGGCCTGCTTGAAATTTATGTTACAAGCCAATTATCTTAGATAAAGCTAATATCCAACAAATTATCGGAAAGTCTCCCATTTCAATACCAAATCTTGAAGCCTGTAAAGATAAAACTGAATCATAAGCAAAGTTGAATTCAATCCAATCACTCATGTAACTCCTTTACTTAACAAATATTTGATGTTGCAAACTACTGTTTCTTGTATCAGCACCAAGTAGGTTATCAGTGACTATTAAAGTTGCCGCATAGGTTCTAGACACCAACCTCATTAGAAACAAGGCTAGGCTAAAAAAATGCCTGTTTCTCTGGTATTTTGTCTGGTCACATCCATCCATTTTCACAGGGATATGCACCCTGTTATACCACTGCAATTTCTATTTAAATTGCAAATAAAAATTGGACACACACAAAATACTAAAGAAAACCCAATTGAAAGAGAACAAACTACTATTCCTTCCCACAATAAAGAACACCCTCTACCTCCATGAGTTTGCTAACTCTAATTACACCTATAGTTTTGAGATTCCCTAATGGCAAGTACTACAAAGCACTAACAGAATGAATCATGACACATACTGATACACCACTGATTGTAAATCTATACCCTTTTTATTTGCACCCAGGGGCTATGTTTCATATATTTATGAAAAATTACTTCCCAGTAGCAAAATGTCATGATTGGAAGCATGTATGATACACAAACAGACTAATAGCAAGTATGTGATGTTCTTGTAGCTTATTTTTGATAGTGTAGCAGATTAATTATTTGAAAGACCTCTGTCATTTGGGTACTTAATTTCTGAATTAAAGTTTCCCTGAGGCAAAGAAAAAGACAATTTGAAAGATAAGGTTAAAAATTCTTGAAGGCATCTTTCTCAGACATGCAATATTCATACTTTTATCCACATTTCAGAATGCAATTACAAATCAAAAAATGCTGCCAGACTTGCATATAAACCATAATTTCATATAAAACTTCTACAGGTGAAAGTACTGTAAAAAAACCACTTTAATGACGTCCTCAAAACATGTGAAATTCTTAAACTTACATGCACCCTTCCACTTTTTAAAGGCTACTTACATCAATGACTGATGAACTTGACAGACTTAATCCCTCTAGGTCTGCTGCTAAACTTGGGGACAAAACAGCTGCCGTAGGAACTGCCACAGGAGTTGTTACAGAACAAACTAGAAGAAAAAAGGTAAGAGATACTTAAACGGAAAAACAATTTAAGATACTGCGACAAACAGTGATTTCTTTTTTCATTGCACAAAAAAGTTTTATGTCCTCATCTAAATGTTATATTCTTCTACTTATATTTGATGAATATTCATTGATGAATACATTGGTATTCACATTGATGAATATCTGAAGAATATGTTATATGCTTGTTTCTAAATATAAGATTACTTTTTCAGACATATGGCCCCAATACTCAGAATAAGAAATGAAAATACGTATACAACTTACACATGAACAGACTGTGTGATTTACTTTAGAAGTATTTTCTCCTCCTTTCCTATTTTTCCTTTATTTTATCCTTCAGTTTGATAGATACTGTGTAGCACATTTTCATTTACAGGCTACATGCAAAGTATATGTTAATGCAATTCTGATAGGCTGCAACTACAGAAGTAAACTTTAAGAAGGGGACTACAAGCACAGACAAAAAAACAGAGCCAGCTTTATCTCACCCTTCCAAGACTACCATTTCACAGTTCTTCAGAAATGTGATTCTTAGCATCTTAATATAATACCATAATTGGCCCAGAGATTGCACAGGGGTTGTAGAAGTAACATCCACTATAACCCGAGAAAATAAGTCCACTTTAACAGAAAACAAGTCCAGACACATACAAATGCTCAAAGTAAATGTTGTATACGGTGGGAGATTCTAAGTTTTGAAACAATTCCTCAATTATAAAACAAAATATTGTAATAACTGTGCTTAAAAATAACTTGACAGTCTAAGCATTTATTTTGTCAGGAAACTAGTACAATATATTAACAGAATCAATGTTTCAGAAATTTAATTTCATTAAATTAACTGAACTGATTTTATGCCTTGGGAAAAATGAGGCTTTAATCAAGATACTTACAATCATCTAAATCTAAGAGAAACATGTCTTGGTTTTTTGGAGTCCTTCTTTCTTGCACTGGTTTTTCTTCTTTCTGTCAAAACAGATTAATATTTCATCTTTCACCATATCAGCAAAAGAAAAGCATTTAGTACATTCATAAAGCAAGTGCATTTATTTTACTACTTCATAAAACAGAATGTATCCATGTTCAGGGTGTGGCATCCAAAGAATTCACCTACTGAGAAAGATTTGTTTATATAGTTAAACTGTATCTAAATGCCACAATTGAATTTCGGTAGCCCCTGCATTCACCTAATATTAATCATTGTTGCTACACAGAAAACATTTGGTGACAGATCAGACACCTCTGTTGAGCTAATTAAAAAATAAAGCTGCTATCTCTTTAAGACAAAAGATTTGTGTACTAACATTTCTGTTTTCATATGAAAAAAAGGTCAAAAGCAATTCAATAAGAAACACAGTGTAATTTGCACTTATCTAGGAGCACAGAATTCTGTCCAATTATCTACTGGGATTTACTTAACAGGAAGCTGAGTTTTGTCACGAAAAAAATTCAGTTTTAACCTTGAGATGAGTTCTAATTGGCCATACCTGAAGTAAAGACTAGGGAAGTAATAATCCCAGTACCATTACAGAGTATTTCAACAAAATTTGCTTCAATAACTAAAAAAGTTCTAAACAAATCTGATAAGAGCAAGTGTTGGCTATACCTACAGAGCACGTCTAGACAGTGGTGATTCAGGAAAGAATTCATTGTGTTACAGCTCAGTACACTCTGCCAAGAGGGTAGTTTAGTATAAAGAATTGATTTTTGGATGTAGCCAGAAACTTCTGTAGCAAGGAGTTTTGTCATCATGTTGTTCCTGCCCACTCTAATGCATCTTTCATTTGGGTCAGCTGAAGAATTTCTTCTCCCTTCGTTCTCTTTGGCTCACATACCAAACAGAAGGCTTTGTAATTTTTTTATAAAACATATTAACTGCCTTTAGACCTTAAGACATTGCTCACTACCCAAGTTATTTCAAGTAATTTAAATGTAGTCTTTCCAGGAGTCACACTTTCTAGTTTACCCGTTTCCTCTTAAACAGTATGTGACAGCCAAATTCATAAGGAAATATTTTACCACTTCTAATAAATTAACAGGTCTAAATGAATCAGTAAATCTCTTTATGCCCATCTAGACCATAATTTCTTAAGCATTTCAGATGTCCAGACACACAAATTTCTAGAAGAGCCTGGAGTGAACTCAGCAGCTAGAACCACTTCCTTTAACCAGCACCACAGAATAAAATGACACCTCTTTTCAAGGCACATTCCCTTTCTTCTGGTCTCTCAGCTTGATAGTCCGTTGCAAACAAATGATAATAACAATTTTACCTTTGTTCAATTTTGCAAGAAATTCTATGCAAAGAAGATGAAAGAATCTAGCCAACATTGTCACTATTTGAAGCCATTGATGTTAATGACTATCAGGTTTGACCTCAGCCATGATGAAATCACTTATCATGATCTTCCTATAAATACCATGGCTCAGACAGTAGTTACTTACATGATCCCTACAGATATGCTTGAGATATTCTGGGAGAAGAATCATCTTGTGGAATGAAAAGAACAGGCGCCACTATTTTAAAAGTTGTAAATTTTTACATCATGATACTTTAATGATCTTCATCCTTATGGTATTTGAGTGTTCTACTACTGGTGACTTATCTGAAACCTAAAACTCCTCTGAATAAAGAAAATACTACAAAAAAGCTTTAAAACGGCATTGAAGTGATACAACTTCCGATATGTTTTGTCCAGAATTTCTGAGGGACTCCTGCAGAACCAAGTTTCTTGAATTCCATTCTGCTCACAACTACCGGATCTTTCTTTGGAGATGTACTTATCAGCAAGTCACTAAGTTTGTTTTGGCTACTTTTGTTTTAGAACTGTGAAATAAGGACAAATAGTACACTTCATAAGCTACAAGTTCTACTTGAATTACTCATGTCAGAGATACAATTTTGTAACGATATTTCTCATGAACTCCAAGCCACTTTATAGTATCATTTGGTGAATATTTAGCCCTGAATCTCGAGTTTAGCAGTTATTTCCAGCACCTTTACTGCAAATTATGTATCACAACCCTTTTCCTGAACTAGAAAACTCTTCAGAAATCAAAAAAGACTAAAGGAGAACTCAGTTAAACAAAAGGCAGATATATTAAAATATCCTCCATTTCTGAACTTTCACTATCTGTCCCCACTTATCCTTAAGATACAATTCTACTTTCAACTATGATTAAAGTTGGAAGTTATGGTTTTATATTTGCTAAATGTTTCCATAGAGATAGGTTGTGTCCATCTCCTTTATTATGCAGCTAATTAAAAGTCTCTAAAAAGTGGCTCAAGAGTCCTACAAGGAGAATTCTATATGCTTCAGTACATGTTTCTAAAAAATCAGGAGTCACTGCCAAAGAATCCTCACTGTTTAGTGGATCTGTTTACTGAAGACAACTAAGATGGGCAGTCTAAGTCACAAATAATACCAATAGCATGCTTCAGTTTGCTTTTTCTGTCACAAGTACAAAAGTACACGAGGCTTGATGCATAATTTTATAAGGCAAAATCCATCCTTGCACTGATATTACTTTGAATCTACTACATGAAAAATGTTTAAAAATGGGGAAAAATTCCTTCAAGAGAATTTACTTCTTATAGTTCAAACCAAAATAAAATGGTCCTAAAATAAGGCACAAATAAAAAAATAATTCCTGAACGAATGTAAGGAAAAATTTCACTGCACATTTTACCAGAAGATGGCATTTAAGAGTATCGGTTTACTATAAAGAACAAGCAAGTAAACAATTCCACCAAACAAAAAGCAAAAAATGCATAAACCTGACTACCATTTGGGAAATGTAAAATCAAGGGCTAATTAAATCCAGATAAAGGTAATGTTTAAGTGTCATCATGTCTTATTTCCAACTTCAAATGAGTGTTTGAAGCTTAAGAAAACACTGGGCTACTCATATGTGTGTTTGGGTGCTATATATACAAAAACCACACCAATATTTTCATGCTTATATGTATTTCTACATACAGGTTTGCAGGTATGTACATTAATTGTGTGCAATTCTGTAGAAAACACCAAAGAAATCTATTTATGTGGGTCCTGCCTATAACAAACATGATTATTTGTAATTTGTTTTGTCCAAGAAAAGAAAATTGATTGGCTGTCTATGACCAATAAATAGCCAATGACTGCATCTATATCAATTGAGGAAAAAAGCTTTGCATCTGAAATCTAGACAATAAAAAGGTTCTGACGTGTCTGACATTTCTCTGTAACAAAATTTTTCCTTTTTTTTCTCTTCAAACTAAGCCTACAATATAACCCAAACAGTATTCTTCCAAGAAAGCCCACTATGGGAAAAGCAGAATACTAAACAAAGAAGTTAAGGTATATTCCATCAAACATTTCTCCATTTGCAATTCATCTTGATAATAGAGATAGAACCTGGTAAATGCATATAGGACTTGAAGCAGGAGATTTCTCTTGCTCAATGCATAATTCATGTGCTCCGCCTGCAAAGTGTGTAAAATGAGAATTTCACACCGCAGCATGAGCCATGGAGCTGCAGAGAAAAGGCAGATGAAATCATATTCTGCTGTGCGAATTTTATTTCTTATCCTCCCAATATTTATACAAAACCATCACTGACAATCCAAATGCATTGACAGATCACCCACTGTTTCCATTGTGTTAGCACTTGAAAGGAGATCAGGCAGAAAGATAGACAATTTGTTTTTGTATATTTTTTAAATAGTGGATCAGGTTTTTAACAGCTGAGTGACTGTATTATACTTGTAGAAGGAGGTCAACAGTAGCTGATTTTAAAATCCCACTGTAGAGACACCTACTTATACATGCATCATCCTCAAATATGCATTTTAGCTCTACAGTGTTTACGCTTACAGTATAGTATGTATCTGAACACCTCAAATTATTGATATTTCAAAATGATATAAAAGACTGCAGTACAAGAGACTGACTTTTCGATTCACTGCAGCTCAATTACAGTGAAGACAACAACTTTTTCAAAATGATTTGTCAGGAGAAAAAATACTAAACCATTAATAACATACTCAGGAAAATAATCTGAATTTTTGGTAGCGTATTTTAATGCCAGTAAGTGCATGGATGTATGTAGAAATTAAGCTCCAGTGTGAATGTAATAAAACCTTTTTTTCAAGATAATTTTGCAGAACATGGAAATGGCACCCAACACAATATATAAGGAATGGTAAACATCACGCAAAACATCTGCAATGTAATGTAGTTCATAACATGTAGCAAACTGAGAAATCATAAAAATAGAGCTCACTAACCACAACTTTTTTAATTTCAGAAAATCTTTTCAGTTTTACTGAAAAGGAAATCCTAATGAATAATATCCCCATATAGACTGCCCAAATTAAGAACACACTATAACAGAATAACATAAGTAATGCCTTTTCTAATGACAAACAATCAGAATAAAGCACGCATTTCTGAGAGTCTGGCAGAAACCATCTGTTTCCTGGGTGGTCTGAAAATAAGTCAGGAAGGGAGCAGAAAAAAATATATGTGGTTCTTTTAAGATGTACCTTGACACATAAGGGGTCTATATATAAGACTTTAACTATAATCTTCTTTAAAGTTTGTTAAAAATTGTTTTTTCTTTCTAGCTTGGAATGTGTTATCTAGGTTACCATCAGTTACCTTCATCTATCATTACAGTGCTCAAAACAGTTTTCTGACAAAAAACCTTATTAAGCTAGTTAGCATAGCAATCACTTCTAATAAAAAATACCTGTGTTTCTTTTCTCCCACCACCTTATCTAACTACATGTCTAAAAATGAACAAGTACTAGAAACACATGAATGCAGGCATCGAACATGGTTTAAGTGGAAAGTAACTTTAAGGTCCAGGGATTAATACCATATACTGAAACAGTTCTTCTTGTTCAAGGACATTAAATTAACTGCCCCCTACTCCTTAACATATGACTATTGATGTTTACAGTTCTTCAGCCAAGTTTGTTGCCCTTATATTAAATGTGCTAATTTCTAAATGAAAAAGAATTTTAGGAACATTTAGCTTCTGCACAGTGAACTCTATGCTTTTCAATAATCTCCTCACTACTATTCTTACTGCCATGCATATAAACACATTCCTGTTTGTTGTAATGTCTTTTGTGATGTTTAAAAGCTTTGCAATTTTTCCCCTCTATCTTTTGACTCTACTCTTATCAACTCTTCTATCAACTGTTTAAAAATACTTCTTGCTCCTAACACATTTCCTTTTACGTGCTAAGACTTCAGAACTACTGCAATGTTCCTTCTCTTCTCTTAAAATCCAAGGCTTTGACAACTTTCCATCTTCAACAATTGACTTCAACAATTCAACCCCAAGCTTCTTGGACACTCCAGTTCTCATATTCAGTGTATTTGACTTCACACATTCTGCTGTTTTAAAATACAAAAAGCTTCTTTATGCTAGTAGTCCTCACATATCCTGTGAAAGAACCAAACAGTTTAGGGAACTACAGTGACAGAAATTATCTACATGGTGTCAATATCCTGAGAAAAATGGAAAAATGCAGCAGAGAGAAGACAGTTTGAACATGGCTTTGCAGTGCCTGCTCAGAACTAAGCACATCAGAGTATGTATAACCTTCTGGTGAAAAAATACTGTGATGATGTGGGGAGCTGCAAAGTGTTACAATTAATTCATGTCCCATCTAGTATGAAAGCAGTTTTTTCTAAGTGAATTCAAGTTGTATTCTTTGTGCTACCATTTTTTTGCAGGATCCAGTCTGGCTGCTCTAGAAGAAAAAACCTTTTGATACACAGGTGTGTTACCTAATGTGTTATTTGGGCAAGAAACTGATCAAAACATCAAAACACATTTCCACTTCTCAAGTAATACAGCCTCACTTCATCTTTTGTTCTACTTGGTTGAAGAAGGGAACACATTAAAAGTTAACATCACAACTCAAGAGTTCTCAGGCACACCTATGAAGTTGCAAAACAAAGATCGTGTACAATGTTAGTTCAAGATTTAGAGAAATGGAGAGCCTTGCCTCCTTATTTAAAAGAAATACATGCCTCAACAGCCTTACCTCTTAACTGATCAAAACACACCTATTTACCAGCTTCAAAAACTGCTACTCAAATTCAAAAATTGCTAGAACTGCAACAAAGGATGTTTATTTTGACTAATCTGCCGTCTATACAGGAGTCCTGACTGAAATGGCTTAGCTTAATTTAAAATGCATTAAGAGAAATTAAGTTTCACTTAATTTTCAATACCACATATCGGAATTTAAATGGAAATTTCTGAGCTACAATTCTACTCTTCAACTTTTTTTTTTGGTAAAGATATAGAAAGAATTGCATAGGAAGTATTTGGTAACAGAAAAATAAGTGTCAGAAATTCTTTTACTCTTCTTCCTGAACAGATTTAGCAAAAAGTTCTTCATTTATTTATTTTTAAATACAAGGTACGTGGGTAAATAGTAACCACTTAATGCTAATAGCATGAATAGTTAATTCTAGAACACTAGTTTGAGTAAAGAACTTTTAGGCACTTTTTCTTCTCTAAAGTAAGCTAATAAATCCCAACTGACACATGAATGACTCTGCTGTGTGTTCTTGCATCTTTACATATTTTGAAACCAATTTAAAAAATATGTATTATAAAGCTTGCTATTTCATATCTGTTTTAAGAAAGCTAACAGAATTTGAAGTAACAGGACTCTATATTCCTATCAAACACAGACAGCAAGTAAAAGTTGATTTCTCATTAGGAATATTAATGCTACTTACCTATATATATACATCTCAGTTATAGATTAATTAACTATACTATTCTCAATTTTAACAGAAAAATTTAAAACTAAGCTAAGAGTTCTATTAGAACATATTTAAACACTTAAAAAACAATGTACTAACATTTGGTTCTTGGTTTTCTTTCCTCTCAGACCCAGGTATTATAGCTATACTTTAAGATTCAATTTTAATAAAATAACCATCACATGCATGTATTAAGTCTCACCAGTTCAACAATAACCTAAAAATTAAATTAAAACCCAATTAATTTTATTATATAAGAATAATAGACCACTAGAAAAATATTATATTCTGTGTATAAAAAATAATTAGATTCTATTATTGTTCTTCATCTATAAGGACTAAAAATAACATAAAATAATAAACTGAAATTTTGTAATTTATATTTTTATAATTCATGTTTTTTGTTATAAAAACACTCTTACTTGCTTAAACTATCAAACTACTTTTTGACTGGTCTCTCTATGAAAAGTAAAAAGATGTTTTTCATAAATTCTGGATTGTTTTAGGTATGCACAAAACTGCTACCCATCTTCACTCTAACAGAAAGAAACAAGGATAGATGGTTAGATACACATTATCATATTTTATACAGGCCTTAAGAAAACATATTTTACCTTACTAACCTTACTAGAGGTAGCATTTCTAGATTTTCCAGACTCAGAGTCACTTTTAGAGTCAGATTCTGATTTGGATCCTGAAGAACTTTCATCTGATGAAGTGTACTCTGTATCAGAGGAACTGGATGTGCTTCTCTTTTTGGAAATCCCCTCTGCTTTCTTTTTAATATCCTCCGAATCACTACATATTTTAAAAAAGCGTTAAGAGACATGTAAAACCACCAAAGGAATCAGCTTGGGCAATATCCTACATCAGCATTTAAAAGTTTCATTAAATGAGTTTCAAGTCATGATTTCTCCACAATAAAAAACTATTCACCTATGAACGAAGTAGTTTAAGGCTACACAAAACTATTCTATTACACTACACAGTACATCATCATATGTAGTCTAAACCAGCAAAACAGCCAAATAAAATGTGAACATATAAAAATATTATTTGCATGCATCAAGCTTGTGACATTACAAAAGGAAGTACAGCCCCCCTTTAAAATAAAGATACTTTCATACTATTCCGCCTATGATGAACAGAATTTTTGTGTATCATTTTTTTGTACAGTAATATTGCTTAAAAAAAAACAAATTAGTTTAGTTTATTCCTTTGTTAATTCTTCTGAATAAAACTGCATCACCTAGAAATAAGACCTATAATGTCTACAAATTGTTCAACACATTAAAGAGTTTATACACAAGAGCTGTTATATTCCTACACCTTTGGTCACATTGAATACCTTACAGCTTCACACAGTGAAATTCTGTTCACCCACCAATGTTGGATTATGTTGGTCTGTGTTAACAGCTAGCTGTTATGTTATCTGCCTTGTTCACATCTAAAAATACTTTAAAAACTAGTTACTAGATTACCTTTTTGTCTCAGGGGGAGTTACCACCACAGGAAATGAAAATTGTTTTCTAACAGTTGTCATGGAGCAGAAAAATTAATACTGCATATAGAAAAAAACACTCTGTTCTTGGATTTGCAAACAACTATTTTATACTTCTAAATCAGGTGTTTCATACACTACCTGATTCAGCTTCCTTCCCAAGACAATGAACTGGCTGTTGAAGCGCTTGAAGGGTAACAAGGTCAACAATAATTAAACAAATCTAGACTACTCAACTATTAAGAGTCCCTCTGGACTCATAATTAATTGTTACACACTTTTGCTTAGCTTTAAGAGCAGTACAAAGAATGTACTACGCTGCATCACTGAGATTGCAATGTTTTCAGATGAAAAAAATACAGAGAAGGAGAAATGAAAATCTGAAATGACAGAGATCAAAATAAAGTCTTCCTCCTCTCAAGAACCTCCTATGACTGAATTGCCTAAATAAAATTTTATCAAAATTATTTCAAATAAATAATGTTTAGGCCATGCCTACCCATGTAACTGAAGCTAAAATTACTTCCCCAAATTTTAACCAAAAGCATAAAGCAGTAAATTTGAAGCTTGCAAAGCTAAAAATGGAACAGTAGTACATGTCACAAAAACAGTGTAATGTAGCACATCTGATTGTTAAAATCATGGTGAAAAACAGGTTCTGAAAATTATGTTTCTGTATGACAACATTTAAAAACTTGTTTGAGGTAAATGACAAACAAAAATTCACTACTATATACTGTTCAAAGTTTATTCATGACAACATCCATATTTCATTCACTGCCATTTAACAGTAGCTGTAGTTGCATTAACAAATAAGTTGTTGTGAACCCATTACATAAATGAAGTTGATTTTTAATAATTTATCTTTAGCTTAGCTTTAAAACTAGCTTTGAAGATTAAAAATGTTACTTTACCGCACATCAGCCAGTTTTGATGGGTAATAATTGTTTATCTTACTGCTTAAAATTTCAGATGTTATTCTAATGAAAAGAATTTACTGGTAACTAGCTTTTTAACTTTGCGATGATGAAAAGCCTGTATTAATTTAACCTACAGATTTCATTTGTTCTGAACAGGAAAAACAATATAAATCACTTTTAAAATCATTAAATCCTGACTTAAATTAATAAAGTCATAATTAGGGCATTATGCTGTGTTTGTTATGGAAGTGGCAAGGCGAGCTGCTTTAATTACTGTCTGTAATAAAAGGAGCAGAGTGTGTACTGCGCCCCAATCAGCGCTGTCAGCCACGACTGAGCTGAGCTGCAAACTCATCAAGTGAGCTGGCAGCAGACTACAAAGTAAAGGGCGATCGTGTCTGCAGAGGCCACTTGCTGACAGCAGTGGAAGAAACAGATTCATACAATCCAAGGTATTAGCCCCAATTACTCAAAATTTTAATGATACTTTAATACATGATAATGCTGTTGATAATAGGCAATCTTAAAAGCACTAACACTTAAATATCTTATGACCGTTTCCCTTCACAGCCCTTGCCTCTAATATTTGGATCATAATCTTTTTAATATAACATTATTTAGAAAAATCAATTGTCTTAGTTACATAATGGCAAAGTGTTGAAGGACTTAATTTTAGCTCTCAGCAAAATTGCATCAAAGGTAATTAAGTGTTTCACACAACTATTTGATCACTTATTCAGCCTCCCAAGGTTACATCAATTTTCAACAAGCCACCCAAGATTTTACTGAAGTCAGAAATTAATTCCAAACATAAGACTAGTCTGATTAATGAAAATATGAACTAGGTTCATACCCTGACATCACTCCTTGGCCAATACACACCGAAAATAGCCTAATTAAAGGCTTGGCAGACTGGTAACAGGAAGAGTGCTTTATAACCTAGTATCACAAAAAATTAAAACCAGACAAACATTTACCTACCTTTCATTGACAGCCCTATATGTTTTCTTAGCAGTACTTTCTTTGCTGTCTGATTCACTGTCAGTTGATTCTTCACTGGGAGAGGAACTCCCACTACTCTCATCAGTGCTGCCTTCCTCTTTATCTTCCTTCTCACTTTCACTGTCAGACTCACTCCCTGAAATGAAAACAAGCCTTGCAATTTTGATCTAAATAGCTTAAATAATTAGTATTTTAGAAATCAAATTTTGTTTTAAATTAAACAGTGGTTTGGTATTTTAAGATCCAGTTGAAAGCTTTAGTATTATCTACCCTGTGCCAAAAGCAGGCAAGGGAACTACTTTCCCCTTATATCTACAAAATTTTCTTAGTTAAAGATCTGTCCTCTTCAGCCTACAGTACTATACTTTTTCAAATTAGAAATTTGAATAATAAATTAATCACATGTGGATTCTTCAAAGTTACATAACCCTATTAGGAGCTGGAGATGACCTCAAATTTTCTAGTCTTTACATTCGCTCAGCTGCAAAATTATCTTCTCAAACAGTTGCTTAATTAGATAATCTGTTCCTAAATACCCATAGTGACTATGATTGAATCACTGATTTAAACAAATTATTAATCCTGTAATTAATCACATAGTTACAAAATATTCAAATATCTATAGTGAGTATATGCTTCCATTACTTCAGAAATCACTAATTTCAGTGGTACAATTCTTAAACATTTCTGCATATTTCCTCAGCTAACGAACTGGAAGGAAGCAGCTCCATGTTTGTATTCTAAGATGACCCTCTTTCATTCAACTATATACTGATAATTCTTTCAAGTCTCTAATGCTAGATATTTTCTGGGTTTAAAGTCTGGACCTGGAAGAATTATGATCTTTACTACATCTGAAATATGCTGACATCTTCTGAAACAGCTGTCCTGGGGAACTGCCTATCTGAAAATAAATGGTAGAATAGTTAAAAGAACCTCTGCTTACTGAACTTCATAGGTAGCTGTTATCCTCTTCATCAATATCCCCATTATAATAAACAGAAAACATCATGTAGAACTTCAGAGAAATAATGTAACACAATTTGCTGAATAAATCTCATGAAAGACTACACAACTAAACAGATCTGGCCATTTATCAGCACAGCAGCACATGCTATCAAAATAATTCTTCACCACCACCAAATGCCAAAAAACACTTAAGACTTAAGGTTCCTGACAACTAAGCATCTGGGTACTTCTCCTGCAAACAGCTATGTGCTTTCAGTTTTAACTGGAGTTACAAACTCTCCTTACTCATATTAGACTCCAAAAAGGATAAAGGAAGCATGACAGCTTTTTTGCCTGGGAAACAAATCAAAAGTTAACTTATTAAATATGGTGAATGTAAAATTTACCCCCCAATTTATTGAGTTTACACACAGCTCTGGCTTTGTTTACAATTTTGTTTTCTTTTTATGTACCAGACAGTTCTGAAGACACAGTTTTCCAGGCAGCAAAAATACAAGTTGCTTTCCAAACACTTACCCGATGAACTGGTACTGGCAGACTCATCTTCCTCCTCTTCTGATTCAGAGTAGAACTTTTCAGTAGGTTTCTCCTTCTTTGGCTTGCCTAGAATTCCAGTCCATTCCTTTGCCTGTAAATAAATTTCAATTTAAGTTTACTTTGCAACCAGCAATACAAAAGTATTCAGACAACACATCAAATAAAAACATTCAGAGCTGTTGCTAAATAAATCATGTGAGCAAGTCAAGAGAAGCTATTAAACTTCTCTGACTTCACACAATTAGGAGAACTAGAAGTTTGGTACCTATCCATAAAATGAGAGATGTCTATTAGGTAGTCCAGAAAAAGATTTAGTAAGCTAGATTAAAAGCATCAGTAATGATAAATAAATTTCTATGCCAAAAGAACATGAAATCTGAGAGTTTTATTTCTAGATCCAGCTGACTACAACTGGAATGAAGGTTAAATCCACCACCTTAATAATCCTATTTTTTGCAGAAAACAGATGTGGACGCTCAAGATAGCCACAGACAAATTATTTTTCACTTCCACTGCAATTCTCCAAATAAAAGTAATTTTTTGCCACCAAGAGAATGCCAAAATGAGGCAGTATTTTCGCCAGACTTTTTTTCTTTCCATATACCACTACGCTACTAGAGAAGCAATGTTAAAATTCAGGACAGGAGAGAAAAACAAACTGGCAGACAATTCTATCAATTATCAACAATGTGATACAAGCCTGCCTCATTGACTGATCTGATCTGGAATAAGACTCAAGTTTTGAAATAGGCTCTAACCTGAAAGGCTGAACAACTCTAGAGACACACTGGCTTCCTCTTTAACACCAAAAGCTGATTGAAAATGCCAATATTCTTTTGGGTATATATGACAATTTGCATGTGGATTGCAGCTTAACTCAGCTTTACTCACATATGCTATGTAGGCACATGCAGTATTAGGGAAACCACAAAATTAATGAAAATTAGATACCCTCCAAAGAAAATATTTGCAAAAACCCCAACATGGCTGAAGGATTTTCCAGTTTGCTTTCAGGTTTAAATAGTTTGAGGTGGATTTTTTTTACTTGAGGTGGATTTTTTTACTATGTTGTAGATGGATGTTACACCATTTGTTCAATTTCCTGCAATACTTTTTGGTCTTATGGGTTTGGTCTTATGGATGAAAGCACCTTGGCAAATTCCTTCATGCCAACCCTTTCATTTATAATCCTCTGCTTGAGCTGATTATCTAAAATTCTTTCCATAAAAACTTTCAGAAGTTTGTACAAATATCACTTTTCCTGAAATGTATATAAGAAGGTAAACACATTAGAGTACTAAGGAGAAATGCTTTTTCTACCAGTTTGGTGTCTACTGGCTTCTGTAAGTCAGACCAATTTTTAAAATTTTTTTGCTCTTTCTGTGTGTAACATCTCATAAGCAAATGATTCAATCTATGACTTACTGAGGAAGTTGGTTCATTACCAGGACTGCATGCTTTTCTCTGTATATCTGTTACAATGCCACACCTCCAGGAGCACCATTGGCACACTATATACCAATATATTTACATTTCAGCTAGTACTTAACAGCCTTCCCTGATATTCCAGCAGCATTCTGGTACCCAACACATAAATCACAATTCTCGTACCAAAATATGACTTTCCCTCAGAGTTTACACTGCAGTAACAAAAAGCTATTGCTAGTAGATGACAAGCCCAATGTGTAAACACATGACTAATGCACTAGTAGCTGACATTTTCCTATCATAAACTTTCCTAATCCTCTTCAGATTATCTGAAATGTAAACCCTCATCTCTTCCAAACTCGACACTTTGAAGCATACATAATCCAATCCCTTGCAGCTGCTTTTTGTTGTTTGCATTACCTTATTCCTTTTTGTTTTTGTTTGTTTAGCCTTGGATTTTTCACAAACCAACCTCTTCATTTCTGACTTTGGTAGTCCAGCTACACTCAATTAACATACTGCAGCAGAGTGGAGATAAAAGATAGGAAATCAGAAGTGAGATGGAGGTGAAAAAAGCCTACTTACTCCAAAAATGAAGCAGAAGTGGCTACAGTTTAGTCACTTCTGTCATTGAAAAGAACTAGCATTAAGCAAGTTGCCAGATGCTTGATTTCTAAGATAAAATAAGCAACAGGACATTCCCACGCATCAATGGCTTTCAACACAGCCCACAGATAGTATTTAAATACTTCTAGTTTTGGGCTAACTCTCTGTATTGACGAGTGCCTTCAGCAAAGTTACTTTCGGTGACGCAGACGTACCGACTCAGCCACGTCGACATTTCGGACAGAGGGGTCAGGTGCCACCTCTGGCCAGTCAGACAGCTCCAGGTACCCAGTGGCTCGGCTGTTCAGTGTGTGAGACAAGGTGCCAAGCTGGAAATGATCCCGATCTATTAAAAAAAGCAGAGGGGGGGGGGAAAGAAACACACAAACACTGTGAGCTATACCACAAGGAGCAATCTTAATCAGGGCTAAAGGTAATTGCCATTGTATTACCTCAAATGTCATGGAATAAATATAAACTAGGAAGCTCTTCATAGGTCAAAAAACTGATTTCAGTCCATAGATTACAATAATCTCCCCCATAATGGTCAATAAAAAAGCTAATCAGTCAGTGTGTTTAGAGGTGTTGCTCTGAAATGTAGCTTCTCTAAAAATTACTTTACTGTGAATATTAAGAATGACAGCACAGTTAAACAATCCATATACATGTCTTGGCACAAACACATCCAGAATTTTAATAGTTTTTCTTCAAAATGGAGCTCCTTTTAAAGCTTCAAAACTAGACCTAAGTAAGTATGAAAACTAAAATGCAAATTGTCACAATAATAGAGTATTTTTAATTTAGATAGCCTGATAGCCTTTTAATTTGAGAAGACAAACAATGAATATTACTGGTAAAACAACAGGCAAAACACAGAGGGAAAATTGTTATTTTGGAGAAAAAAATATCTACAGAGATTCAATTTATTTCAAATTCATATAACATTTGAAGTACTCACATTAAGAATCACCTAATTGTTAAGTCCAGGTAAAATCCTAGAGCTATTTTCCTAAATTGAAGAATAGTTTTCCTCAAAAGACATACCTTCTGTTATTTAAATAAAATTTAAAATCTACATGAATAGAAATAGATCATTTTGCCAGGGTTTATTGTTAGAGAAATGCACTGTGCACCTTGCTTGTTGAAAAGCAAGTAAGCAGACTGAGCATCCTTGCATATTAATCTTTTCTGTTTGCTAAGTGACACAATTTGTGAGAGTATTTGAAATAGAATAAGCTGCCACATTCCTTTACACAATGAACATTTACCAAATGATTTTGGCAGTTATACCTTTAAAAGGAGACTCAAGCAATGGGGCAGGTTTCTGTGCCAGAAATATTTTTTTGGCATATTTGCTTAAAGCTCCACTCTTCTCATTCGGAACAATAAGCTGCCTAATAAATCTTGTACGGTCTCTGATGTCGTAGCTTTGATCATACTTGCCCAGATTTAATACATACTGGGTAAGCAATTTTGTCTGTGGAAAAAAACAGGACAAGAACAGAATACAAGTTATTTATGATTATTGATAACTCTGGATAAACATATTTAAAGAGGTAATAAAAATGAATGGTTATGTCAAACAAATGTTGCTCCACAGGGAATATGCATTTCTAAAGCTGCAAATGGAATTCTGCAGCCAAAGCACATGTCCTCTTCTGTATTGGGGAGGTGAATGCTGAGTACTGAGAAGCAGCCATGTGCTAGATTATTAAACTGCTGAAGTGGAAAGAAAGGCATCATTAAAAAAATAATCATATATGGCAAACCCGCTGAAGGGTCTACGTGAGGATAATGAATGTGGAAATACAACTAAAAACATGGCACTCAAAACTTAATCGGAAAAATATGCAGGACATCAAAACATCAGAGGGTATTAGGGGGCTGGCAAACTGCTTCTGCTGAGGTGTGTTTTATGAAGAGATACTGTCCCTGGCATAAGCAGTGTCTGCACTCTGACTGCACTCAGTTACTTTATCCTGAATTATGACCCATTAAAGCAGACACATGAATCACTGAACTGGATTACTGCAAATTATTTGCAGCGCATTTAGCTGTTACTTTTTCATAAAAGCAAGCTGCTGATGCCCTCTAAAAACCAGGATAAAAGACTTCTTCCATTTTTTTTTCTTAAAGCCTTCAGTAATATCAGTCATTTATTTATTTATGTTAGAGCAACTTACACTATCACAGGTTTTTACAGCATAATAACAGCTTCCTAATTTGATGTTTGAGAATATTAGCATCTTAAATAATTTTAACAATTCAGATAATTTTTTAAGCTAAGAAAATAATGTAAGAAATGAAGGAAACACAGAAAACAAAAATAATGTAGTGTAACCAGAGCAACACTGCTGAATAGACTGGAATCCACTAGATTAATTTGAAACATGTATGCTACTTCCTCTATAAACAACCAAACAAGAAAAAGAGCAGAAGTAATATACCATCCTAAGGAAGTAGATTTTGATACTTCAGCTCAGAATAGATGCATAAGACATGGTTAATAACGTATAATCATGAGAGACTTATCCACATTATACAAAGAAACAACCTGGCATATATATATTGTTTATCATGCTGTTGCTATGACTATAACACAGTTTGAATCATTTGAGCAGAAAAACATGTCCAAAAAATCAGTTAATTTTGGCATATGCCATTTGCTAAAAAAAAGGGGTCAGATTAATAATTTTCAACTTCAGGATGCAAGTTGAAGTTTTTTTCTGGAGATATAAAAATGCTTTTTCAGAGTACTGATTAACTCCTGTAAGTGAGACACACAGCAAACAGAAAATGGTTCTAATTTAAACCCCATCAATGCAACATATGCAAGCATTTAAAAAATAACCTATGGTACCAGAGATTGGAATAAATTAGTCATTATACATTGGAATAATAAAACAGCATAGTTTAAAAAAACTGTCAATGAAATATTTTTTGTTTCTTTTTTTCTCTCTGATAGCTAAGAATGGCTCTGTGAAAAGGGTTTTTTTTCCTTGAGGTACTGTCTTAGTTCTGGGAAAGGCAAAACTTTCCCATATGTATTTCACAGTTTATTGGCAGCTAATTCTGTATGAGGGTATAAAATTTTAAACAACTGCATCAGACTGAGCCTACATAATCTGCACTCATGCAGGACTTACGCTGTTCAATGTAAATGGAATTGGAAGGGAGGGTTCCCAGGTAGCATGCATTAAACTAAATGAGGGATACTTCCTGCAGCCTTTGTCATCACTTCTCCACTGTAAAACAAGACAAGACTCCTCACTGACATGGCAGGAAGCTTAGGGGAATGGATCATAAAACACAATGATCTTAACCTGTGAATTGCTATAGGGATGGGAAAAGTTGAAGGCCTTGTCACAGAGGGCATTTTTTCAGTGAGTGTTGATGGAATTACATAAAGACAAATATGACAGATAAAGAGTTGATCCTTAAAGACTGTAATTCCTTTAATGGGATAATTTTCTCCATGATCTTCTCCCTTTTCCTCTTCCCTGTTCTGTCCTCTAAAATATAATTTTCATATTGCTCAATATAGATAAATACACAACAAACTCATAAACAAGAATGTTCTGTGTCTCCAAGAAGTCTCTTTGCAATTATCACATACACTATAGTTTTCATGGAAACAGAGAGGAAATCTAATTTTAAAAAAAATTTCTTATAGTAAAGCAATCAAACAAGTAGAAGACCTTTTCTACATGGAGGTAGCCGATAGAAACAATTTTTTTTATTTAAAAACAAAAAAAACCCCAACAAATACATGTAAATTTTTCCAACAAGGGAGTTCTCAAAAGAAGCTGAAAATCATTTCAGCAAGCACACTGATTTGGTGAATCATGACAGATTCTGCAAACCATGACTGCTTCATAGAATAGTGACAAAGTATTTTGATCTGTGATTTAAGACACTTATTATCACATGTCAATATTTCCCGATATCTCTACATGCACATTGTATAGGCTGAATATAATTTCTTTTATCTCCAAACTGTTGAAGCCATTATTTTTTTTTGTACACTTTGTTTTGGCTAGAAGGGTTAGGTTTAGGTATTTCTAGAACTCAATCATCCTCTAGCAACATTTCTGGAATTTTCTAGTGACAATAATTCTATTTAAGGATTTAATGCCTATCCTATATTAGCAGTAATTAATTTTTTGGTAGATCTCTACTTGAATATTTTACAATACAAGTTTTATCAACAGATGAGGCTCCACAATGAGACAGAAACAGTTATCTATCCACTCCTATATATCATTAGCTTTCAGTAACTTGATTCTTTGGACGCACAAGATAAGGCTATTGTGCTAAACCACGACTGACATATCTATTTACACCCTACAACTACTTGGGAATTTTTTGTGGTGGGAGTCCTACTGCATTACACTACAGAAGCCTATCAAAAATCAAAATCTCTATTTTTTTTTGTTACATGCAAGAAGCATCTTAGGCAGCTATATGACATATTTCTCTTATATGTGCTGTCTAGCACGCTCAGGGTTTTATGACCCTAAGTGTTGAAAAAACAAACCAAGTTTATCAAAAAATACAGACAACCAGAGGGAAGTCTGTTTTTGCTACATACCTATCCAGATACAACTGAACCTGAAACTTCCTTAAATTATAGGGAAGTCTTTGAAAGTCCATGAGGTGATCTCAGGATTTAAAGTACATTTTAATTTTATTTTAAGAAATCTTGTTCAAAATCCTGTGAATGCATTCACTGTTTCACCATATTCTTCAGGAAACTACAAGCAAATAAAATAATATACTTAGACAAAATGAGTAAAACAAGCAAGTCTTATTTACTCCAGAACTTTGTGCTTTTCTCCAAACAAGACTTAACAGAAGTTAAGTCAAGAGGAGTTCAACCTGCCTTTCCCTCACCTGTGAAAGAGATCTTTTCATCTACTCAGTCAGCATTGAGTGTTTTCAATAAAGTGAAATTTTATCTTTGAGGTTTTCACAACTCCATTAACTTTGGATGAAATGGATGAATTATTCATAAAATTACTACATCATAGGATATGGTATGGAGACAGAAAACAGGTGACTGAGGAGAGGTGGACAGACTTACAACAGGGCAATCAAGTCCCCAAGATTTGACATCAAATTTTAAAAATGAAACTGAAAAATGGCTGGACTTTTTAGGAAGTGAATTAATGCCAGGAAGTAATTTTAATACTGAGTGAATAGAGAAGAGTTTCTCCTGGAAATAATCATGTAGATATAGGAAGAGTGTTGTCAGTCTCTAATGGGAAACCCATGGTATTCCAGTTTGAAAGGAACTTCGAATCAAGCCAAGTCACCAGACATACACTGTCAGTAATTTTACGTGGATACCTTGACCGCTAGAGATAATAACTTATTTTTCCACAACCTAAAACTACAAGAGGAAAACACCCTTTGATGAAATTTATCATTTAGTAGGCATCTCAGAGACAGTTTCTTCTGCTTTATCATCATTACCATGTTTGAATAAAGAGTATTTTGAAGAGCACTTACAATGATGATTTAAAATGCATTAAGATGTGAAATGCATTGAAGGAATCACAGGAAAAAATGAATCACAGAAATCCATATGCAACAGATTTTTGACCAAATATGATGTGGAAGAATTTATGTGCAAAATTACAAAAACTACATGGAAAATTAGTAAATATAATGGGCTAAAAGAGGACAGTTTAGACAGTAAACCCAAATATTTTCTTAGTAAGCATTTTCTTTAAGAGGAGCACTGCCAGAGAGAAGTCACCTTTTATTACTGACCCATTTTAGACTGTATAAGCAAAGCATTCACTCCAATCTGAATGCATGGAAAGACACTTCATGTCCCACATGCCCTACAAAATAAAGCCTAAGATAGATCACTGCTCTAGTTGCATACAACTATCAAGGAACAAGAAGACATCACAGTTGCAGAGATGCAAAATCCTATGCTGTGCAAACTGTTTTAAAACATAGAGGTCTAGCAGCCCAGAAAAGTACATATATCAGATAATGTATTTCTTCTACATTTAGAAAGAAAATCTTTGATTTTATAATCTTTTACAGCAATAATTGGATTTCCAGTGAAAAATTAGTGTCAAAATGGTACATTCCAGTCAGCGATGGGATTCACAGTGTTGTCACTTGGAAGAGTGAGGCACCTGGCACCACTCATAGCCATTGTTTTCAGCTGCTTGGAGATCTAAGTTCATGTCTTTTTTATTTGGCATTTTTAGATTATTTTTACTACTAGTGATATTAAAACTCATACAAGGTAAAAGGAAACAGGAAAAACTAAATCAAACCAACCAACCAACAAAATAAATTAAAAAAAAGAGAAACTGGTTACTATCTTTAAATCAAGCACTGTTGGAAATAGAAAACAAGGCCTATTACTGGCATTTCCTTTTAGATACCCTGAACAAAAAAATGGGCAACTTCTTGTTCAAAATGACAGCACTTTCTTGAAAGCTCTGGTTTTGGTTTCAGAAAACATTAAATCACATCATCAAAATCTACTACCTGGTATAGTTAACACAATTTACGGATCTTCTCTATTTATGTGAAGTACAAATATCACAATTTCCAAAAGACACATACAAAAAAGAGTTTATCTTGTCACTATATTCACATTTATGATCCAGCACACACTTAAAGACTCATGATTAGATGTAGTCTATTACATTTCTTGAAAACATATATTCTGCTTTTCTTCATAGAATAATATCGACTAGGTTTGGTTACTTATATAGTAGAAATCATTACTGATCTATGCAGACTGTACAAAACCTGCCATGACTCTAAATACATACAATACTGAGTTTAGGCTTACCTGCTTTGAATTTGTTAAGTAGAGTTTTGCACCCAAGTTTAAGATCTGCAACTTCACAAGATCGTCTTCGTTCGTGAAGCTCTTGGCTGTCTTCCTCAGAACATCAGGTGCGATCTTTGGAACCCGTTCACAGTACTCACCGATGAGCCAGAGGATGCTGGCTCTGGCTACTGGAACCTGAGACAACATTGAGCACTCTAAGTTAACAAAGTCACAAAGACTACTTGCACACTTGTATGTGCCTTTTGTTCAATAACAAGTTAAACAAAATACTATTTAAAGACAAGTGACATAAAAGTTATGCAGTGTGAAATTGAAAACAGCCACTGTGGAGGACTGAATATTCATAGAAATGTAAGATACTGATTCTGACCCAAAACCCATGACTTACAGGTTTATGATACAGAGGCACACAGAAGTGATATGTTGATATTCATAGTACAAGCTGAAGAGATTTGGGAACACAGCCCAAGCCTTCAAGATGTGGTTGTGAATTCCTGCCACCAGGTTATAGTAAACACCTGCCTATCTAGTTTAGAAGCACATGTATTTATTTATTTCTAGTTTTCCTTCATTTTTATTCAGAATTTTATGACAGTAAGATTTGTAGTTTTGCAAACAAGACCAGTTAAACTCAGAATACTGGTGAGACAGAAGTTCAAAATTGCAATTCACGATTTCTGAATGGGATCTACCATCTTAACTGAAACACTGACCAAAAAGTTCTCATGGGTCTTACCATTTTGGAGCTGCTTGACAGTATCACTGAAATAATTGGCAGTAGTAGCTTTTAGATGACCTCCCAGTCTATGATGCCGAGTTCAGAAGCAAAGCAATGCCAAAACCAGAGAGAAGGCAAAATGGAAAAGCACAGTGGGAAACAGAAGCTCATACAACATGCAGTTTAGATAGAAGCAGTTAAGATTTAAATGAAATAATATACACATATTCTTTTAAAATATGTGTATATTATCTATATATTATTTAAAAGGTGAGCTTAGCCTACAGTACCTGGTAGTCAAGTTAAAAATTGCATCTATATTACATACATCCCTTGAAAACATTTTTCTCTTTCCTTGAGCAGAAGGAAGAAAGAATGCAATGAGAAAGTTCAGAAGCATGTCTTGCATAGTGTCAACAGACTGGGGTGCTCCAACAGACTGCGGTGCTCTAACATTCTGTACAGCCTCTTGTTCAACATTTTCCCTTGACATTTCAAAGTTCCAGTCTAGCAAAAAGAGACTGTAATTCAGGAAAAAGAAAAGTTTCCACAGCAATTTCACGAAATTTTATTGCTTTTTCTAAAAGGATCAGAAAAACTCATACTAACGTTTTTCATTAGTCCTTATACTACACAGTAATCTTTATTACTAAGCTTACACTAATGGCAGGGTGAGTTTTGCCTCGGATAAGATTCACAGAATATACGTGCTTTAGAAATGCAGCATTGTGGTTCTCAAAGTATTAATTCTTAGTAACTTTCATATATGCTTTAATTGCTTTTCCAGCATGTCTGTTATTAATATATGAATATCTATTTCTCAGAATGACAACGGGAACCTAATATTAAGTATCTTACTCAGTAATCTTGTAACATTTGAAAGCACTACTTATGAAAGTATATTCTAAAAAGGTAAAATGGCCTGCTAAGCCTACTAAAGAAATACTAATCATGTTCGCAAGAATTTTTAAGGATTAAATGTGCTCCAAAAAGTTTGGAAACAACTCTGAATGAAGTCAACTTGACAGTATTTGCCTCTGTACTTGACATGGTTAAAAATATACATGCCAACAAAAATATAAACAGGCATGTCATGGGGAAAACAGAGGACTGCCTCCACTGAAAGAAAAAGCACATAATGGATAAACAGAAGAGTCCAACAACAACAACCAAAAGTCCTGTAAGAGATAAAGCTAATTTTGATTATGGGGAAGAAATTTAAGATAGAGGCAATATAAAATGCTGAGAGTAGTATAACACAGTGATTTAACATATATAGATATAAGTAAATACAGATCAAGATACAGATGAATTATTTAATGTGAGTTGACAAAAAGTTAAATAGCCTTGGAATTTACAGT
The DNA here is from genome assembly GCF_028018845.1 of Melospiza georgiana. Lineage (NCBI taxonomy): Eukaryota > Metazoa > Chordata > Aves > Passeriformes > Passerellidae > Melospiza > Melospiza georgiana. The sequence continues at coordinate 42,888,590 of NC_080465.1, forward strand.
ATGAGAGAGACGAACAAGCTACTGAAAAACTGCTATGTATAAAAACTTTAAACACTCAGAGTATGTTCGTCTGCAAAATGGTAAGACTGATGCCATTACTGTGCACTGATTTCAAAAGGGAAAGAGGTTATTTCTAATGTTCCAAAGGTTACACTGCATTAAGACCTCACACCCAATCTATTATTTTAAATTGGGCTAAAGAATAGTAATTGAGTGGTACATTAGATTTTCCAGTACTGGAGCAGTTCAAGTTGCCTACTGTACAGATAGATACCTCTAAATAAGAATATATAGGCAACTTCAGATTTCAGTTACGCTAGATTTGTTTTTCTAAAATATTTTATTACAGACGTGTTAAAATACTAAAATTCTACAAGAGATCATCAAGTACCATAGTTTGGACAGGAGCCTACCAGAAACATTCTTTTTCATATTGTCGTCTTTTGATAAAGCAAACAGAGCTCACAGAGCAGACCAACTTCAGTAATAGCATTAATAATGACCTGCAAGTATCGCTCTTGCATTTTCCTAGTCAAGCACAGGACTACACTTTAAAACCACAATTAAATGTATTTAAATATATTTAAATAGTGCGCATTTAAGCACCGTGTTTTACTCATCAAGTCATTTTTCCAGTTTGTAAAATAAATTTATTAGAGTAATAAACTAGTTTTACAATGGTAAATAATTAAACTAAGCAAAACCTCATTTGAAAAATAGTGACAATGGAAGACAGAAATTTCTTGTGAGAAACTGCCTTTTAACCAGGTGGTTAGCTTACTATGTAAATACTGCATATGTATTAAACACAATTTTGTGCCATAAGAATCAATACCAATTAGAGACTTTTTGAATCAGACCCTGAGCAGAAGCCATTTTAATGAAAAGTGTATGTTGAACTGATGAACCCAATGTTTCTGTGTCACTGGATTCATTTGAGGTCAAAATCACACAATATTTTCAGACTTCTTTTTCCCTGTTTAAGTCTTCCAGTTCTCAACCATGTAATATCAAATACATGATCCTACAGCTGTTGTTTCCAGGGTACTCAAAACAGCAAACAAGAAATGAAGCCCCTTCTAGACCTTCACTGCCTTTTCCAGTATAGCTTAAGTAGGGACCTTGAATTGACAAAAACGCAGGAAATAATACTTTCATTATTCAGCCCTGCTCTGCATTATCCTCAAAGGCAAACAGGATTGTAAATTACTTTGCCTGATGTTTTATTCCATATGGCCCGAGCAAGTGGTTAAGTGCACTTTTTAAGCCTTTAGTACCAGGAGGCAGTTTCTGTTGCCATTTCAACCCATTACCTGTCTCAAGGAAAATAAATAAATGGTTACAAAAGAAAAACAAAAAACCAGCCAGACACTCCCCTCAAACCAAGACTCTGGTTACTTAGAGCAATTAGAGAAAGATACCATAAGGACTTCACAGACTGCTCTAAGCAGCACAATTGAAAAACTACTGAAAGGTAGTTCAGCTCGCAATATATTCACACAAAACACAAGGGTAAAGTACAACTTTAAAATCACCAGTTTTGGTTATTCCCATCTGTCACAAAATGAGAGATACTCAAATTGCAAACGAGGTGCAATTTTCTGCATCCAGGAGAAAATTTGCATGCTAGCAATTTTTAAAAATTTTACTTGGAATCAGAAATGGAATGAGAAATAAAGTTGATTTGAAATGTCAGACTGACAGCAAGAAGAAAAGGTACACAGGAAAGAATAGGAGCAAAAGAGAAGTATTCATTTTTTGTTTTCAAGGACTCATCTATTCTTTGAACCTCTACATATAAAATTCCTTTAAAAGAGAATATTTACTGGTGACTGCACCTCTTACAAAATGTACAATTTCCTTTTTAAATTGTGTTTTATTCAAGCAGAATATTTACTTCAAGTTCAGTGTCCCTGGACACAATATCCCATTGGCAACATATTCCTCTCAAATTCTAAAAAACCACACAGATATCTGAGTCAGTAAAAAAATTGTCAAATTATGAGAATTGTTTATTAAATCATTACTAATACAAAAGTTTAAAAATTATTTATTAAAGTAAGAGGGTAAAAGAATGTGGATAGAATCTGAAACTTGCAGAACTGAAATACACACAAAGATACGGAAGTCATAGTTCGTGATACCTTCTCTACCCCACAAGAAAGGAGAACTAAATTAAAGAAAGTAAGCTCCCTGTTCTGTGAAGCCGTATCAGAAACAGAACTATGAGCAGTATTTATGTAAGACTAGAAAGTCAAGTTTGTTATCTGTGTGAACAGAGCAGTGTTAAAAACTATGAGTCCACTAGTCTTGTAATAATAATCCGAATCCAAAACAGTAAATAATAACATTTAATTGCATCCATAAGTGATGTGATTTTGCTTGCATATTAAGCTCTTAAAAATTACACATCACTATCTTATTTCTACTCTATATTTGGAATGTCTTATCCAATCAAGAAGTATTCTTCCTCATCTCTAGATCAGAAAACCCTTTAGGCTTGTTTAATGTTCCTTTTCATATTCTAGAAGGACTAGGAATAAATCTGTAATGAAAAACAAGAATGTAAGAATTCACCAACTATCAAAAGAAAAAAACCTGCCTTAACAGTACTGTAAGAGAAAAGTCACACTGGAAGTCAAGATTCCCATCACCCATATAGTAGTCCTTACTAAATACAAAGTACCATAATAAATAATTTTTCTAAAACATGAAAGGCAGAAACAAATTTGGAGACTACTGGCCTTGGAACATTAAGAAGAGAACGCAAAAACATATTCTACACATACTGATGAATTCCCAAGGCATTTCTAAGGAAAAATACATTGTGGAATCATGAACATTTTCAGAGAGTTGTAGAGTTGTTAAGTCAGTGTTCTGCAGAAGTCAAAAGGCAGGCAACACCAGTAAAGTGAGATACAAAGCACAAAACAAGCAGTATCATGATATCATTGCATAAGATTTGTCTAGCGTATCTGACCACTGGGCACACTTCTGGTCACCCTACTTTAAAAACCACACATCAGGAAAAAGCAAAGAGAGGGGGGAATAGTTGATCAGACACATGGAATATGAGGAGAAATTGGAATTTTTAGATTAGTAAGCATGATGATGTGGACAGTAAGTAGAAGCTTCCAGTAACTTTATTCCAGAAAATACACTGGAGGTGCACCACAATGAACTCCTCTTAGCTTTAAAACCCTTTCCCTAAAGCATCAGATTTTGTTGCTGCTGGAGATAAAACACATAAAACAGTTTTTGAACTGACCCTTCTTTAAATGGCTCCTTCTCATAAGTATATTTTCTAAACTTCTCTCAGTATAAAAGCTGTACACACTAAATTAATTAAGCCTACCTCAGAGTGCACGCCTAACACAAATAAGCACTACTCCAATCTCTGGCTCACAGTTTTGCAAGTCAATAAATTGCAAAGCATGACAATGTTATTAACACATTGACAACTAAATGGAAATGTTTTTATGATTTTTAAAAACAGAAGTTTATAGAGATCCAATTATTCTCTTGTTTAATGCCTTCAGGACACCATCATACATGTACTTCTCCATTACAGCTTTTGATGGGTGTGAGGAAAGGAGGCTGGAACACAGCTAGATCACGCTGTACTATGCACTGCTCTAAGAACTCAGCAAGTACCACGCACAAAATAGACCTCATGGATCTTTGCCTGGGCACACCTGGGATAAAAGTTTAAGATACAAATGAAAACACACAAAAGTAAAGGAACAAAAGTAACCACTATTTTCAGATATGTAAGAAATAATCTAAGGACAAACTGAAATGGACCTAATTTTTATCATAATTTAGAGACAGGGATCTACAAGAGTTCAGCATTTTTAGGTGAACTTCCTGATATTCCTTATAGTTGGTCTTACTATTTTTCATATATGGTCCTAATATTTTGCTTCTTATTTAATTAATTTTACAAGGCAAATTTGTTATTTTCTATATATTCTATATCCCACCTCTTTCTAAATGGCTTCTGTGGATGAAGATGAGAACAAGAACAAGTAAATTTCAGAAAAGTAAATGACCTGAAAAAAACATTGCTGTGAAAGATATTCAGGCACCTCAACACTGCCATCACAATCTCAGGCTAGCACAAGTGAAATTTATAACAATATCAATAACAAAAAATCAGGCACAAATTCAAAACTCTATTCCTGAGGTTACAACAATTTTGCTTATTTTAGTGGCTCTTTACCATTGACTTAAACTAAATCATGACGGAACAATCAAAAAGCTTCTTTTTTCAGTACGGGCTTTTTGATTTAATAGTATTCAATTCTGTTAACAATTTCCTCTTCATGCTTTCATCTGTGTAATACCTAGTACTAAATTAATTTCAACTCTAAAAAGCAACAAAGAATTTCTTTGTTTACATTCCCTCATCCTTGAGTTTCCAGTCCATTCAAGCTCACATTTGACTGCTTTTCCTACATGCAAATGCAAGAGTACCCTAAAAACAGGGGTATATGCCTGTATAGTGCTATAGGGTAGGTCCTCCATGTTTCAATCCTAATACTTTACAACAACAGAAGAGAGGCCAAGGGAAAAAACCAAAACCAACCAAAATGCCAAAAAGCCCTGTGAAAAGTAAGTATGTACACATGTGTGTATGCATGTAAGTATGTATATAATTTGTCAATGTAATAATGGTCAGGAATCCTTGACAAAATCCAGACAAAACGCAAGGCAATTGTGTTATGTCAACTCACAACCACTTTCGCCATAATAAGATCAGTGTTTAAAGTACAAGTGCAGATGTCAGTAATTCCAGTAATACTGTATTAAGTGCTGACATCTCAAACTAACACCTCCAGTAATTACATACTCATTCTGAAACGTATACACTTATCCTTTACAGAAGTAAGGAGTTAAGGGTTTGGACAAGATGATGTTTACAGTTTCCTCCCAACCCAAATCATTCTGTGAAGGAATACATTCATTTTCAGGCATTTTAAGGGCAGTCAGAAAAATGATACGGCACTCAAATTTATAATTATGAACTTCTTCAAAATATATTCTTTAATTCAAAGTCTTAAGCACACCAAGAAGGGTAAGTGTGTTGAAGTTGTAATTTAAAATGTCATAGAAAGATGTCAAAAAATCACTTTGGAGAACCTACAGCTCCTTGTAGGTTCATTACTACATGACTCCAATTCCTCATCACCACTTCTTTGTTCTTGAGTAAAAGCCAGGATCAGATTTTGATTTTTACTTTATTCCAATGACTGCTCTATCCCACAGACTGTTCTCCTACCACTTAACATTTTCCGGTATTCTATATAACCTCATATTGTAAAACCTGAGAATGTTAAAGTAGTTTAAGCACAGCATGTCTTCTCCCCATCCTTGTTATTTGACTTAAAAAAGGATTTTCTTTTCCACAAAACTTGGAGTATTTACTTGAAAGTATTAATTGTATAAAGTAGCTACAAAACTCTTCTAAGTTTTAAACAGTACATTTAGAGAAGCAAATATTTTCTCTTGTAGAGTATGTGGAAATAAGACGCCAAACTCATTTAGTAAAGTGGCAGAACATTGTTTTTGAAATTGTAATATCCCATCAAAATATTGCACAAATTTTCTGAAAATACAGGTGATTATTATATATGAAGTATTACTTACTTTGATATGTAATTAGCAACAGTATCTTATTTTGATATGAGCAATTCAGTAAAATTTATTTTCTTTATATCAGTTACAAACTGATCATCAGCTCTTAGCAGCCAAAGATTTATTTAATTTTTCCATAAGTATGAACCAAGAATACCATCTTTCTTTTTCTTTTAATACTCTAAACTTTGCTGAATTCAACTATGGAGAAATGAAGGTTCGCTGATTTAGAAACTGCTCCATTATCAACACATACGTAATTTTGTGAAAATCAATAGTTAAATATGTAATTTTATCAAATTAAACAGTTCTCAACAGAAAAATAATTGTTGACAGATCAAAATCTGACATTTTTGGTTAAGGATATAATAGATAGCTACTAGATGTCATAGCTACACTCTAATTTAGGACAAATCACTAAATGTTTTATCAATTACTGGGCCTGTGAGGAGAATTTGAGAGCTAAGTATTTGCATACCTAAAGGTCAGTTAAGTCTAAAGACAGATAATGGGGAATAATTCAAATTTTAATGTTAAATACTACAGAATCTCAAATACCCAGAAGATACAAATGCAACGTCAAGACACTGCAACACACTCACAGCAGTATATCTGATACCATGGAAAGATCATGTAATTTGGGGAAAAAGGTTTGAAATAAAACTTTTAACTCCTCTCCAGATCATGAAGACAACTGGTGAATAATCCTTAAGTAAACACATGATTTTCATTTCAATTTACCCACTCCACATTCTAAACTTGCTATTCATCCTGGAGTAATAGTACTAGCAATACTAAGCATTTCCATGGATCTCTTTAAAAATAGCTTCCCATACCTAAGGCACAAATTGGAGCCATCTGATAGCTTCTACTTCCTTTCCACTAAGATCATGAAAAGAAATATTTTATGTTAAAAAAAAATATTTTGTATTTCTCTAATATACCTACTTCCATTTACAGCACAAATTCAAAGGAGATAAAAATCTCATTATCAGTTGACAGGGCAAATAAGAGTGTATGAACAAATACTCACTGTAATGTTATCCAAGAGTTTGGCCATATGCTTAATAATTTCACCATGGTGTGCCGGCTGAGTTTGCAGCAGTTTCTTAATGACAACAACACTTTCAGCAACTACAATTTCTGTTTTAGACAAAACAAATTATTAATTTTAAAAGCATTTATGCAAAAGAAAAAGCCATAAATAATTGATTATAAAAGATGTAAAAGCTTTCCAAATACGCTTTGCAGAACTGAATTATATTAATTTGGTAAGAAAGAGGTAAACCGTTCTACTAAGTAATATAAGTTCAGCTTCCTGAATCACGTTACAACCAGCAAAAAGAGGACACAAACATTCTAAATGTAAAATTACCAACCTAGTACATACTGTATGAAACTACTTTTTAGTGCGGCTGCAATTCAGGTTTTTCCTATAAAACTGAGGAACAAGTGCAAAAAAATCTGATTTTCATTAAAATGATGCATATTCAAAAGTAATTTGCAGTCTGCAATGAGAATAAAAATGCTTGCATTAAAAGTAACAGCTCATTCATACGCTAGAGAAATATCTAAACACCTCCTTTGCATTTTTTCTAAATGCAAAGAATGTTTCTGCATATAAACAGTTTCTCTCAGGTCTGTAACCTAATCTCTAGTACATTCAAATGAAGCTTCTAAAGCAAGCTGTTGTAAGATTCATGCCAAAGTTATGCACTGGAGTGCTTAACTACTGCAACAAGTAACATTCACAGCCTGATCAGCTTGTATGAAATGTACAATTTTTGAAGCTAAAAAGACCCCACATGAGCAGAGGCAAGCTTCCATGGAAGAGTAAACTCATGTAAGGAAAGATGAAGAAATCTAACTACCATTTGCTAAACAGAGGTATTCTTCCATTTCTGTCTGATTTAATCTGACACATGGACCATTCATTGAGCAATCAACATGCTCAAGCTTCAATAGAACAGTATGGGGCAGAGATGTCTAAATTTCATGGGGTTGTGGGCTTTTCTTGCTGTTTTGGGTTTTTTTGAGAAGGCAAACTTCCTTATGGAGAAAGGCCTTCCAAGAGCTCTGAGCATATCATTATGTCATTTGCCTCTGAAATGCTTAGATTTTAGCTTGTAGCTTTTAGTGTCATCTTTTATTTGACATGACATCTGTCATTTTTCTAGACTAACTTCTTGAAGCAAGGTTAACATCTCAAGGTCTTGCACAATCCTACAGATCAATTTAATTTACACTGTATTTTGCCAGATATTAAAATGGGAAGCCACTTCTTGAAACTTGAAAATTACAATCTGGAATATTCATAGTGGGGAACATTGGAATGGCAACTTTTGTCATTCAGTATTTTCTGAAACAATGAACAGTTAAGAAAAATAAAACTGAACCCCAAAAAAATGAGTGCACATGAAGTTATTATTATAAACACTTGTTGACAATGTAAAACTGACTATGGTAATATTAACTGCAGCAGATGAGATGTCACCATAGGAACTACTGTCATGCTATCTGTGGGAGCAAACTTAAAAGAAAATAAACCAGAACTGTAAACAATTTGTTAATCACAACTGTAAACAATTTTAGACTAATATGGTTATTTTACAAAAGTCTAGATACTGGGAAAAAAATACAAAACAAAATCAAAATGCATTTGTATCAGAATAAGGACTGGCATAGTCATACTCTGTGAGGTTTACTTTGTGCACATAAAGGATACAAAAATGAGCAGAAATAAAAGAGAAACACTTATGTTCAAAACCATAATAAGCTCCAGCAAAACACTAGAAGGGGAGATAAAACTCGCCTTCTGAATATGCAGTAAGAAAATTTTAAAATGTAACTCCTACTAGAATTATCAAAGAGGAAGTCCATACAATGCAATGATAAACGGACACACAAATTTTGAAACAGTCTAAATCATATCTAAAGGATTATAAAACGTAAATTAAATTCTTAAAATAAAGACTGAAAATCACAGAAAATCTGATCAGGAATGCCTTTATCAATAAAGACTACACAGGGTACCAGCAGTTTAAATTTTCAAGTCATAGTAAAAATCTTAGTTTCTTCTAACAATTTTGAAGTGGAATTGATGTGGATTTTGATGTGGAATTGACTAAGTAGAACAATCTCTGAAGACCTTGCAGTCTGACAACTTCTCAAAAACTTAAAATATACTCAAGTCATACACTGTTCCAGTTTGTCAAATAATGATGTACGCAAAAAAATTAACAATGATGCAGACAGTAAACTGTAGAACTAAATTAAAAACTTCTTCCATAATTGAGAATTTGGCTGCATTATAATAGAACCTTAGAAAATCATCTCAGCATGGAGTATATTACCAGAAAGCATTCAAAAAGTGAATTCGGAAATAAAACATTTGAAATCATTAATGTTACATCAAATTTTCTTTCACTTACATTAACCCACATTCACAGCAACTAAAACACACAAGTGAAGACTAATTTATCCACAGTATATAGTTTGTCTAACTACTTTTTCTAAAAGCAGCAGAACTGCATCAACTGGTTTTGGATACGATGCCATTTTGGTTGGTGCTCCTTCCCCAAAAACATTCAAAGTCAGGTTAGATGGAATTCCAAGCCACTTGGTCTGTACAATGTGTCACTGCCCATGGCAGGGACGTTGGACTACATGAAATTTAAAGGTCTCTGGGAGGTTGGACTACATGAAATTTAAAGGTCTCTTCTAACTCAAATAATTCTGTTATTAGGGATACTAACAATGCTATTAAGGTTAAAAACAATCTAAAAGGCAATCACTATAGTTAAATACCCAGACGACCTAACTTTCTGCTTCTCAGAACTAGCCAAAGCTTAAGCTTTTACCTTGCTAACTTTTCAAGCCTTATAACATCAATAACAAATCTCAGGAACCCTATTAATAGATACAAACTGGATGCTACAAGTTGCTTTTCTTTAATGCCATTCTAACAGTAATTTGAAGAGATATGTACTAGTATCTTATACAGCATACAGATGTTTAACAGTTCCAGTAATTTTATGAATTGTGATTTCATATAGATTTGCAGGGCAAAAAATGTTTCAGCTATACATTCTACAAGCAGGCAACTTTCAACAGAAAATGGAAGTCATCCATCTATGAAAAACCTGCAGGATTTCTAGTACATGCAGCACAGTCAGACAAGGGACTTCCTATAATCCCTATATAATTCCTATAATGTGTCTCTAACATCTAAAATTACTTTTATGGGCCAAACAGTCAGTTGAAACTATCAATGCACTTGTTTAAAGGAAATGAATCAAATGCCAAATGTCACACTAGAGAAAGAAAGCAACTTTTCTTTTTCTCCTTCCTTCAGCAGATGAGGAAGAAAAATAATTCTCAGCCCTCGACATGGCTTCACAAAACCACTTTCTTCAGGAGTCAGTCAAGTTTAGCTTGCGATAATCATTCACTAAGGCAACTCATCACTACGATTTCTAGAGTCTGTTGCACTTCTGTAGCTCAAATGTTGTCCTTTTTTTTACCCCACATACCACAGCTTTTCTGAGTAAGGAAAATCTGACTTTAAGCCACTTCTAAGCAACCAAAGAAAATTTCAAGAGCAGTTCTTGATATCCTTGTCCTGGATAAGGTCCTGACTCTTATCACCCAAGCTGCAAAATGATTAACTGTAAAGCTCTTGCGCCAGATATAACCAAGATATCCTGAGTGTTGGGTGGTATCTACAGTTACAAGCACATGGAATAAGAAGGCACTTTTCCCACAAGCTTGTACCTCAGGATTCTGTTATGGTTTGGTAAAATTAGTATGAGCACCTCTCTTTGCACTCAAGTGCAGAATTCTTCATAATAAGAAAACAGTATAGAGAAAGCATAGCTGACTGCTGTCACAAACCTCAGAACCTGCTGGACCTACCAGCTTGAGCTTCATGCTACACAAAGCAGCAGGGCTACTTCCAGGCTTCAAATGACCACGAAAGAAGCAGCAGAGCAAAAAGATTGCTTGCATGCTTTAACAGTAAAAGTTGGGGGAAAGCAAGACTAACCAAGACTCTTAAATCTATTCTCATCCACTATGCTAAAGCTCTTTTTTATTCCCTTACCATGCCAAAACTCTTACATTCAGTAAGCTGTGACTATCAGTAATTTCCTGCCACCTGGGGAAAGGTACCATGTAAATTATGCCCCTCTATACATTCCTTGAAAGAAGGAATAAGGAAACTGCAGTTATGGTAAAGCAATTTGCCAGCTGCCAGGTTTAAAAGATCCTCAATATACCCTTTGCAGTCTTTCAGAACAGAAGATAATTTTATTTGCTAGACAACTACTTAGAAACGGACATGAAAACTAATCTTGTTGAGACAGACTTTTGTATACACACACATGCATATATGTGTGTATATAAATATATATATACATGTTGAATCGCACTGAAGAAAATATTAAACTGACAATCTATGATAAAAGCAAAAAACTTCTTCCTCTTATCTTTGTTTCTTCTTAGCAAAACAAAAATAATGCAAGAAAACAGATTGTTAAGTAACAAAATCTGTATTCTGAAGTGACAGTTTTATTATTTCGTTTAAAACAGAAGAAACATGGAGATTTGTACATGCTGAAGGAATCCTACTCAGAGGAAGGTTGCTAGAAGAATCAGGTAAAACCAAGAACAACCTTTGAAACTTGTATTTTTACTATGGTTGTTGCTCAATATAATACAAGAAGGTGCACTGTGCAGACATGGCTTTGTAACACAATATGGGAAGATATTTTAAATGCAGCTGATAATCAGAAAGGCTTAAACAGAAATAAGATCTGCAGCACTAAGAAATCACCAAGAAATTTACACATATTAAAAATACAAAGCTATACACTGAGGCCACTTAAGAATTTCTGATTTAAGATGAGGAGGTTGAGATGAGGAGGTCAGTTCATAAAACAAGTAAGAGAAAGCTCTATGTGCTGCCAAAATGATGCCCTGAATAAAGGCCTTCTCATGATTACCATGAAAACTATGTCCAGGAGATATACAGAGGCATTAATGCTGCTTTTCAAAGCCAAGAGCAGTATCAGCCAAGTTCTTTGAACTATTTGAACTACTTCAGGACACTCCACAATTATGCTTTTGCTCCTTCCTGACATTATTTATTAACACACATTACTGACTTCTTACGAAATAAGACTGACACATTCATTGCTAACTAATGAGAAAATACACTATTATTAGGTATTGACGTACTGTGCTGCTACACCCTCTTTGACTTTATCTGCTCCTTGTTGTGTTCCCTAATGCTTTGAAATTTTGTTTTGCTATCCAAAAATAACAGAAGGCTAGAGTACAAAAGGAAGCCAAATTTGAGGCCATTTATCCTAAAACTCTTTAATATGTGTTTTCATTTAGGCACTGATGCACTACAAAAAAAAATTCCAAGCTTTCAGCACCCTCTACAGGCTAACTGCTTTGATGCAACTTAGCTTGTAACCAACTATTGCTACCTATGATAATCAAAATAGTACACTTTAATAATCACAGCATTTTAAGAAAAAGTAGGCAAACATGTAATTGAGGGCCATGATGAAATAATTTCTCTATCAGAAGAGAAAATAACTACCCAGTGAATACCAGAGCCTTTGGAAGTGCAGGATTTTTATCCAGTTGTCAGCCAAATGCTTATAGAAGTCAAATCTCACTTCCTAATGTGATCTGAAACTTTGTGTGGTTCTCTTTAAGAAAATGTTTCATGCTATCAGCTATGCAGAAAATGAAGAGAACTTTAGCTTACCATCCCTGTTGGAGAGCAAACAGACGAGGCCGTTGAGGCACGTGTCAGTCACTTCGGTGATGTTAGTAGCACATCTGCCTATTGCCTGAATCGTAGCTGCAGCAAACTGCTTGTCTTGGCTCTTCACGTAAGTCTAAAGAAATGGGATTTTTGCTAGTCAGTAAATAACTCTTGCCAAACAAAGATGTACCATATTATTCTCAAGAGGAAAACATACTGTATAGTAAATTAAACTTAGAAAGCTATAATGCACATTAGAAGCTATAATTTTTCACCTCCTTGTCACTTGTAGAAGACATTTCTTGCATGCTTTGGTCACCCATGGCCATGAAACCCTCTGATTTCAAGAAAGCTTGGGGCAGGGGGCAGTTACCAAAAAACAGCCATTTGTTTATGTGCAAGGTAGGAGTTGATGAGCTCTCTCTTCAGAGAGGTTTCAGTTTATTTAACTAGAAGCATCTGCGAAACTATGAAAAACCTACCTGCTGAGAACCAGTACCTTTCACAGAAATCCAGCCAGAGAATTGAAGCAATGCAAATAGATGTCACAAGCAAAGAGGAAAGAAAGGACAGACACTGTTTCTCAATATAGGCAGAAGATCTTGGTGATACATAAATATATTGGAGACAATAAACCCAATTTCATCAAATGATTGATGGAAATGAGGTTTGGCAACAAATACTAATGGCCAAATACTGCTAAAATTAGGACCCTGTCATACAGTGACTTATAGTGTAAGTGAAGTTGCTGGAATTTGTGTTTAAGAATATGGAATGATTGAGTTTTTCTCATCACGTTTTTTCTTTTCTTTTTTGGTAGCTGGAATGAGAGAGAAACAAAATATTTGGATTCCTTTCCATATACAAATAGGTCCTTTAGCCATTATGGTATGAGATGCTTTAATTTCCATATTTGGAACATTTCATCCTTGAAAATACTTAAACTTAAAAATTTAAGCCTAGGAGAAACATCTGACAATGGAAAAAGAGATCATAAATATAAAAGGAATACACTTTTGCACAAACCTGAAATTCTCGAAGCAGAGTTGATATGTTGGCTTCATTTGCTAAATTTGTCATGATTTCAAGCTAAAAGAAAAAAAAGCCAGACATATTGTCAAAAGTTAAAACTAAAATATTATAAACAGTACCACATGTACACTCTATACACTTTTATTGTATATAAAATACATATTAAAAATACTATTCAGAATTCAATAGAGTATACCAGATATCAGTACTAACTGGTACCACCATTGCACTCAGGAGGCATATTTTCCTTGCAAGCACTTACAAAGTTTACAAATCAGGACTGAGGTTCGGTGACACATTTTTCATGAGCCTGAGCTTTAGTGTTTCATTGCATATCAAATGGGCTTGAACTACTTCTGTCAGCTTTTCCACACAACAGGCCTTAGCATATAAGAACCACACAACAGTGTAAGAAGAAATAACACAACTCACAACTGCATCAGGGGAGAAATAAATTGGCAATTATATTCAGATAAATTGTAATAAAAGACTTTAAACTCAGGAATGAAACATTTACATCTGTGAGATTCCTCAGATCTTGTTCAACACCAACATCATATACCTGGAAGTCCTCCTCTTTATATATAATATAAGAGGATTATATACAACACTTGGCATATATTTTAAAGATGTTATGCTTCCAGGCTGTTTCAACTTTGAATGAAGTCAGCTGAAAACACGGCCCCCCAACGGGAAGCCATGCCTCGGAAATATGTTGGTATTTTTTGACTTGGAGGCATCCAGAAAAGGATACTCAAATGATATAGTCCACCTCTACTTCAAAACAATTTCTTAAGGCACATCACAAAAGGCTCTGAAAGATATGCATCTTGAATAGCATAGAAAGCAAGAGGATAAATGAAAAAGAGAAACATGCAAGAGAAAAGGAGACTATTTTATAGCATAGGGTGGCTATCAATGGAACATCACAAATATCTTCACTGGCCTTTTTCACACATGAACTGTGAAAGAAAGAAGACAGGCAACAAAATTTTCAACTGATGCTACAGTTTTCAGGGATATGAAGACAAAGGCTGACTAAGAAAATCTGTGTAAGAGTTCCAAATAATAGAAGACTGATTAATAAAACAGAAAAAAAAAAACAGCACAGATCTCCAAAGTAATGCTTGTAATAGGGAAAAATCCTTAACTGTTTAGAAAACTACATACTCTGAGATGATGACAATTAATTATAACTGAGAATTTGTGATTAAAATAGGTTACTGTGAAAGCTCAATGCTAATCAGTGATCAAAAAAGCAAACTTGATGTTGGAAAATTAAAAAAACCATTAATCCAAACAGCACAGGAGATAATTCAAGGGCGCTCCTACATATTAATTACAGCCATGAATCTCACCATTCTATTTTGAAATAGGTAGGCTTGAACTACAGAAGTAGAAGAGGGAGAAAACGATGAGATTTTTTTTATGTATGTGAAAGTTTAGGGTCTTCTAAATTTTTCAGCTATCATGAAACAAATGAAACAATGAAAGGACAAACCACAATTTCTACTTCTCCACCTCTTCTCCAATATATTATCAATTAATATGGGAATTTAAATTCATCACCTTTCTGTTATTTTTGGACTGATTATTCTTGGATAACAGTAAGGCATTCTTCACAATATTCCCAAAATCTAGAGAATATCTTTTTGCTTCCAACTGCCTCAAATTTACTTCAGTCTTATTGTTGGTATAAAATACAAAAAATATATTTATTTTGTATCTAAACATGATAGTTTTGGCATAGCCATCTTGTACTATACCACTCTTGAACATGTAAGTGCAATAAGCATGTAAAATGCAGATAAGGGAAAGAAAATATTGTTTCTTTCAGAAAACTACCTTCCACTCCTAAACATAAGTGCCTATGACAATCTAAAGCAAAACAAGAGAAAAGGCACCTAATAGTAGACACTTTTTTAGCCATTGTTTTGTCAAGGATTACACATTTGTTAAAGCATGACTACAGAGAAAGCAACAAGGCAACAGCTGGAAACAAGCATTGAGATGTGGCCTTGAGGAAAGCCTAAAGTACTTCTGTCAAATGCTGACTTCAAAGAAAATTTGGGACTCAAGCACTGCCCCATTTTGTACAGAGGAAGAGATTATCCTCTTTTTAAGCTAACAGTATTAAAGACTCTTTTCCTCCCATGAAATAGTCAAACTCTCAATGTTAGAATACCTGGTTGAAAAAAAATATATAATGCTTTCTATCACTGAAAGGTCCTAAAAGCTCTAGGGGAAAATATAGCCACTCTTCCACCTGCAACACAGTAACAGGAACTTTCAGATAGCCTGACAAGCCTGAAGGCCCCTTGTGACTCAACTAATGACCTCCACACTTCTGAGTGAGATAAAGGAACAGCACAGATAGACTGGGTCATATCAGTGAAAAACATTCTACCTTTCTGTTGCAAACTGATTAGTCTAGTAGTATATAGAAAAATTTGCCTTTAATAAACTCACCTTGAGTGTTTTGATCATAGTTGGATCAGTTGATCTAACATAGAAACTCTTCAGATAAGGTTCAAACATGCCCTGAAAATCAGAATATATTTAAGTAACTCTCCTGTGCTTCATTTACAATGTAATTAAAAAAATTCTAAATAGGGTATACCTTTCTCTGAATTGACATAGTGGCAATATTTTGCAGGACAATATACTGCACCTCTCTAGAATGTGAAAAGAAAAATAAGAGTCATTCCACAAAATTACTGATACACAGAATAATTCAATACAGCAAAGAAAATTCAATTCTATTTGAACATCAAGTTAGTTATCCATTTGTTTTGGCACGCAGAAGGCAAAGTTTATTGCCAACTACCAGCTTCATAATTTGATTCACAGAAGAGAGATACCTGATGAAACCAGGGTCTCATTTTTTAAAACTCCAATACGCAAAAATACTCACTGACACCAGTGCAATGGTACCTTTTGTAGGCTGAGGCTATTTATTCAAATCAGAATTACATTTATCATTTTAATATAATGGAAATAGCTTACAAAAGCCTTACATTTCATCTACCTTCTGGAAAGAAATATTTCAGGATGATACAGCTGAGAATAAAAACACACAAGCTTCATCTGCAGAGTTGAAATAACTGCATTAATTACAAGAACAGTTAATCCCTGCACAATTAGCAAGAAATGCTATGACACTTTTCTCTTAAGAATTTTTATGAAAATTCTCAAAATGCGCCAGGATCTCCTGTGCCAGTAAACACTGGCAGATATATACATCTATAAAAAACTAATACTTTTACATAATAGACTTTGCAAGAGATAGACAATAATATAATACTAAAACATTAAACATGTTTGGAGAGGGCATTCTCATCATAAATGTATGAGTTTAAAAGCCTCGAGATGACTGAGCAAAGAGAAATCTAGATACTAGTTCTGAAGCTTTTAAAGCGTAGATTTTGTGTCACCAATTGCTTAAAAACTAAGCAATAACTTACACACAATTTTTCTGAACCATAACTGCTCAAATCTTTGCATGCTGCAAATCTCATCCTAATGAGAAATTATAATACCTATTATCTCCTCTTACTCAAAACTGTATAATAGCCCTAAGATACTTACAGCTGTTGCTTACAAAGAAAAGTGATAATAGAGAAGTACTTAAGATCTTTTAAACCAATTTTATGCAATTCTTACATAGGTGCATGGCAACAGTCAGCTACACATGATGAAACAAGACTGGAAATTGCTATGAGATGCACTTTCAGGCACTCTCACCCTAAGTAGATTATAGCTTAGTTGACATTAATTTGAAGGCCACAGGCAAATAACTTCAAGGGCAAACAGCAAAAGCTTATTTCAAAGTGGTTCCAAAAGCAAAAATGTTTCACCCAGAATGGTAACAGAAAACAGAAGAGCCATTCAAGACAGAAAAATCAGAAGACTAGTGTTATTTAAGGTACTAGTTGAGATACAGGAAAGAAGGGACTTTTCTTTTAATGAAACCTGAGTACAAACAAGCAATAGATCACATACAAGTGATCCTTTCAACCTGTGATTGCGACTTTATACATCATCTGCCAATTGCTTTAGGCACTTTACTCATCTTTGTATAAAGAGAATGGGAAACATACTGTACTATAAAGCCAAACACAAAACCAATAGGGATTTACCTGAAATAAAAGACTGAATACTCTACACAGTCCCATTTTACTTCTTTGCCAACTTTTAAAAAATCGATATTGAGCTGTGGAACTTTTACAGAGACACAGCTCTTTGATGGCAAGTCTGACAAAAGTTAAGGTATATCTAGAATGAGCAATCTTGCCAGACACACAAAACTGAGTTTTTTTAAAAAACCTTTGTGTCTGTTTGACAAAAATGATTTAAAAAGTAAATTATTCTCACAGCAAAGTTCCAGCCAAAAATACCATTTTTAGTTAAAAAGTTATTTTGAAAACAATTATATTGTCTCATGTAAACCCTTCAAGGCTTTTCATACAAATACATAGAAGTTCAAAATCTAAAAACTGAATAGGGAACGAAAAAAGTGTGCAGAAAATATTAGCACACTACACAAAAACTATGAAATACAAATGAAAAAATAGCACCAATACTCTTATGAAATGGAGCTAACAAGACCTTTCATGGAAAAACGGACAAAATACTATTGAAGATGATTAAGTCAAAACAGAATGTTCTTAATTAAACATAAACTTGTTCTTTAAAAACCGTCCAAGGATTAGGGAAACAGAAGATACAGCAGTATCAAGTGGCAATATCAATTTTAACACATATGTTGCCTCCTTTCCCCTGAGACACCCAAAAGCTGACTGAACAGTCCTGAGTACTATGCTTCAGGAGACCCTCCCTGAGTAGGAAGTTGGACTGGACAATATCCAGTGATTCCTTCTAAACTTACCCATTTTGAGATTTGTGTTACAGTGCAGGAAAATAAAATGTTCATCAGAAGACTTCTTTAGTGCTTAGCAAGACAGTAAGGAACTCAACGGAATTAAATTTACAATATTTTAAACAACATCAAGATATCTAACAAACCAGTTAGTACTGACTCCATTTAAATACTAACTAGGCAGTCATGTTCTTGATAGAACAAAAATCATATGAATGAAACACAATAACCAATGATCCCTGGACAGGATACCAAAAATGAGGGAATGACTTTTAGTGATCCTCATTTGCTGAGTGAAAGTGAGTATTACAGAACAATTTCAAAATCAAATTAATTTTGTAATAGTTACATTCTTATAACTATGGCTAGTTATAAGCCATAACTATAGTCATGGCTAGTTATAAGCCAAACAAATATGCTCAAAAAAGTACACACAGGGATGTGAAGTATGGACTTTACCCACCTGTTACTACGGAGTAAACGCACCAGTGACTTAGAAACAATACCAGCTTCAGATTTTGGTGCCAAATGCCAGTAAAGCTGTGCAACTGCCATTACCACCTAAAGGAAGAACATTCAGAGCAGCATGTCAACTTCAAATCATCGTTCATATCTACCGCATTTTCTTCAGACCTGCAGGACTACCAGGTCACTCTCCTTCAGAAAGCAAAGTGCACACCTGTGGTCTTTGAAATCAGCAAAGTAGACTGAGGAAGAAAACACTGGAATAAATATATTTTTACAAATTCAGTACCTTTACTTACTCCCGGTATTTACTGTATGCTATAATACATAGAAGGTCATAGAAATAGGGACAAAGAGAAAAAGCATTAGGTAATTTAAATCACAAACATAGTGATACCATCCTTGATAAATCACTATTGCTAACATCAGCTGTACAAAGTAATGAAGAAATATTCTTTACTAGTTTTTTTAATGTTCTTTTCCTTTATTACTACAAGTTCAGTGCCAACTTTTATCTAGTTTCCACTCAAAACCTTTCATTCTATTATTCTATTATGCAATTTATAAAACAACAGCTGTCTTTACTGGAAAATTTTGAAGTATCAAATCCAACAGAAAGTAAAAGCTAAAGGGGTGTATACCAATATCCAGGGTAACAAAATTCAGAAGACTGAGATATAAGCAACTTAAAAACCCATTTTTTTCTTCTCAGATTTTCTCATAAATAAAAAACAAAATATGATCTTTATGCTAGTGATTGTCATGTCATAACCTTTCCTACACCAGTGTCATGATCAACTCTGTTTCAAATAAAACAAATCACAGAGACTCCAAGTAAAGCCCTCATAGTAACACTTCATATCTTAAATCCTAGAACCAATGAAAGAAAAATTATTATTCAACAATAAAAAGCAATTAAAAACATCTAAAGCCAGGAAATAACTTTAAGATTTTTTAGCAATATACCACAAGTATCTTTTACTGGTGACAAAAAACATATGGAAAGCCACTAATTAAACTAATTGTAGGTAAATTCTGTGAATAGTATGAATAACCCTGTAAGAGCAATTCAAAGTAGCATAATTTTGATAGCCCCTTCCAAAATCATGCCTTTTAACATCTCAGTTAACTTTATATCAGAAAGTTAAAGATCTTAAGTGTGAGAATCAATATTCTCACAGTCATATTTAATCAAGAAAATTATTTATGGAATGAGAGTAATAGCTAATTGAACCTCTTAGCGAAGTGGGACAGGAAACATATCAAACATACTTGTTCTTTACATGACATTAAGAAATATCACAGACATTGAACGGTGATTTTCGCAAAAAGTTGTAAGAATTTAATCAACTTGTTTCCAAAGTCTGCTGGGCTGGCAGACCATAAATGATTTTGAGAAGAGTCACACTCATGAGTTAGAATCTCAAAGTATGTTTCAAAGGACAACTATAATCTCCTCTATTTAGCTTATTAAGATTAGGTAGTAAGGTGACTTAATCATGGTGGAATAACTGTTTTTGCAGTGATATGAATATTCATTATCATTGGAAGACTTCTCTCAAAAGACATCTAGTCCTAATTAACACAACAATCTCAGGTTAGAAAGTTAATATTCTGTGATCTGATTAACATAACAATGATTCAACATGAGCATGGCTTTTTGTCATTCTAAAAAGTTACCTGTATTTTAAAATCTCATGGGAATAATCTAGCATACCATACTTATAATGTCGTATCTATCCTGGAACCCTGTCGGGGCAAAAGCCCTAGAAATGTGGTGTATAATTGTCTACTTTTAAAATGTGAGACTCAAAAGAAAGAACAAATCAATGAATCAATAACAAGTACGACTTTCTTTGTAGATCTGTTCCGTAAAACTGTACAAATAAACTATACCAGTTTGTGCCACCCTAACTGTTGAGAGTTTTAGCATCAAGAGCTACCTCTGGTAGAGTCATCATGCAACATGCTAGGCAAGTTGGATTCAAATGCTCTCATACTTTTTCTAGTATTTTGTTTGTCTGTATTATTTGCAGCACGCACTACAATCAGTTTAGGTGTTACACTTACAACCTAAGTTAAATTCAAAATGGATCCATCACACTTCTCCTAGAGTTACTAAAAGGTATTTTCACCAGCTTTAAAGAGGTGTAGATTTTACTCTTCAATCTTTTAACTTTTTAAAAAATTATATTATTTGTGATTTAACATTTTAATAAAAAAGGAATTTGTCATACAGCAGCATTTCGGCTCTGAAGCAGGGGCTTTGTATTTCGTAACAGCAGTCTGTGATCCGGGTCCATAGTATAGGTGGTTTTCAGTTTCTGTTCCTTCTCTTTCTGTTCTTCATCAGATTCATAGAAATTATTTTCACTGTATTCATCCACCACTCCATCAACCTATCAAAAGACAAAAAGACACAGACATACATAGAATATTTGAATCACCAGGTTTTATTCATTAAGTAATTAACGTACAGCACCACAGTTTCATGCAACATTTATGTATGTTTTTTAAAAATAGCTTTTGGCTTTTCTACCCATTTGCTCTAAACAGTACATGCACGGACATGAAAACCCCATTAACAATATAGGCAAAATTTCCTTAGAAATAAGTTGTACTGACATATGAAATATCTTTACTATTATTCAACAAACTATTTCAGGTATTTTTTGGACTTAGTGCCTATGATCTAAAATTGGCATTTCTAGAAAATAACTTGAAATTAAAATAATATATAGGTCTTCAGAAAACTTGGAAAGGCTGCATGCCTAGGTCAAAATTCAGGTGTAGTGAAAGAATCCATAAAAATGTCTTTAGTAGAGGTAGGAGGATGGCGGGACGGAGGAAAGAAGTGACAATGAATTAAAACCATCATTTTATTCTGGTTTTTATTACAATTTGGATGGACACTGAAATTTTTTTAAGAAGAAGAAATATAAGGGAAGTTTCATTACTTTATGCCAATTTTGCTCTCAGTTTTTTACAGGATGCCTAGCAAACTCAGATATTTTATGCAATAGCAACTGAAGTACTTTAATTTCCTTACTTCTCTTGCCACAATTCTTTGTGGCAGTCACATTCTAAACTATAAACTCAGGATGCTATATAAAGTCCTGCGGTAACTGAATTCCTCCCCTGCCTGCAGGACAGGCAATGTGAAAGGAAACTTCCCGATCCCAGTGCACCACAACCTGCACTGAAGAAGCTTCCTCTAACAGGAGGAGGATAATTCAATCTGCATTGATTCAGTCTTCAATATCCTCACCTTGACTGCTAACAGGCATGCAGATCAGTACTATTGAATTCAACAGGAATATTGAGTTGGAAAAAGTATTTAACTCATTAATAACTGTTACAAAGAAACAGCTTGAGCTCTCAAATTTCTGACTTTCTTTGTTTTTAAGAATTATTTGTTTGGAATATACTTGGAACAGCAGAGTTCCAATAAAAAGCAACATATGCCTATTATGAAAACACTTTTCTTTTAAATCTGATTAAGGTCCTTCTTCATATCCCAAAAGCAGAAGTATTTAGATGATCTTTACTAATCACGTATTTTATTGTAATTTTAAATATTACTCTTTTCTCAGATCTGCTAAGATCTGGTAGGAAATAATTATGTTCCAGACCAAGGATGATGACAATACCCAGGGAAATTATTTTAATGAACTGAAATTCATCAAAATCAAGTTGATGAACTCCTAATCATTTAGAATCTGTAGTCAAAAGGACCCACTAAGACAAACAGGACATGTAATAGTGCATGATTTTGCTTTCCTATCCACATTGTGATGGATAGGAAAGCAAAGTATTATGCAAAAGAGTCAGAAGACTAGACTAAAAACCTGAAACTCCTTGGTGTAAAAGAATTGTTATTTCAAATTCTATTAATCATCCCACACACGGAGAAAAGTTACCAGACAATGTGACAACACTCAATCACAAAAAAACCCTTAAAGCCTCAAGCTGACCTACTGACTGTATTTAATGCCAAAATGATACAAGTGTAAGTTCAGAATCATAGTACTATTTGGGTTGGAAAAGGCCTTTCAGCTCATATAGTCCAATTGTTAACCCAGCACTGCCAAGTTCATCACTAAATCATGTCCTGAAGTGCCATGTCTGCAAGTCCTTTATATAACTCTAGGGTTGCTGACTCTACTCTTTCCCCAGGCAGCCCATTCCAGGGCTTGACAACTCTCACTGACAAAATTCCTTCCAATATCCAATCTAAATCGCCCCTGGTACAATTTGAGGCCATATCCTCTTGTCATGTTGTTTTACCCTGACCCAGTTACAACCTCCTTTCAGGTTATTGCAAAGAGCGATAAGGTCCCCACTGAACCTCCTTTTCTTCTAGTCACTCCTCACAGGAGTCATGCTCCAGACTCTTCACTAGCTCCATTACCCTTCTCTGGAATAGTTCCAAGATTTCAATGTCTTTTCTATCATGAGGGGCCCAGAGCTGGACACAGGATTCCAGGTGTGTCCTCACCAGTGCCCAGCACAGGGGGACAATCCCTGCCCTGCTCCTGCTGGCCACACCATTGCTGATCCAGGCCAGGATGCCATTGCCCTTCTTGGCCCCCTGGGCACAGCCTGGCTCATGTTCAGCTGCTGTCACCAGCACCCCCAGGGCCTTTCCAGCCACTCTGCCCGAGCCTGTGGCACTGCCTGGGGTTGCTGTGACCCAAGGGCAGGACCCAGCACTGGGCCTTGTTGAACCTCACACCATTGGCCTCAGCCATGATCCAAGCCTGCCCAGATCCCTCTGCAGAGCCTCCCTGCCCTCCAGCAGATCAGCACTCCCACCCAGCTTGGTGTTACCTGCAAACTGATTGAGGGTGCACTCAATGCCCTTCATCATGAGTCATCAATGAGGGCATTAAACAAGATTGGCCCCAGTAGTGAGCCCCACGGAACAGCATAGGTGACCAGCCACCAGCTGGATATAACTCCAGACACCACCACTCTTCTCTGAGTGGCCATACAGCAACTCTTTTAACCAGCAAAGCATACATGCATCCAAGCCACGGGCTGCCAGTTTCTCCAGGATAATGCAGCAGAAATATTTTCAAGGCTTTACTAAAGTCCAGTTTGACAACATTCACAGCCCTTCCCTCATCTACTAAGTGGGCTACCCTAGGAGCTTAAGTTTGTCAAGCAGGACCTGCCTTTCACAAACCCACGCTGGCTAGGCCTGATCCTCAGGTTGTCCCACATGTGCCACGTAACAGCACTCAGGATGACCTGCTCCATCCATATCCTTGCTCACCACTGAGGTCAAGCTGACAAGCCCGACTTCCCCAGATCCTCCCTTGAACCCTCTGTGTAGATGGGTGTCATTTTTGCCAACTCCAACGAACTGGGATCTTCATGGTTAACCAGGACTGTTGCTAAATGATGGAATGTGGCTCAGGCTCTGGCTTCTTCAGTACCCATGGATGGATGCTATGTAACCCACACACTTTTTTGTGTGTAAGTGGTGTAGCATACTATTTCCCATTGGATCACGGGGGCTTCATTCTCCTCCTAATCCTCTCGGTCTTACAGATCAGGGGCTGTGTACCTCAAGAACAATTGGTTTTACAATTATTGCCCTCTTCACTACAGAAAAGGCACCTGTCTTTTCCCTATCCTTAATACTTATTTCCCCCTGCAGTTTTCCTGGAGCACCTTCTTACTTCTCTGACAATGAAAGGCTCTGTCATTTTGTCATCACAGTGGCCTAGAGAGCCTCCAACCATCATAACCCATCACCCACCAGTCCTTCTCTGCTCACAAACAACAGTTCCAGTAGGGTGCCCTACCTTGTTGACATCCTGACCAGTTGTGTCAGGGCATTATCTTCCAGGAACCTCCTGGACTGGTTCCTCTCCAATGTATTGTATTTTCAGCAGGCATCTGGTAAATTGAGAATGAAGACTATCGGCTGTGAGACATCTCTCACCTGCTCACAGACTATTTTATCTGCCTCTTCAACATTTCTTTCATCTTCCTCTTCCAACTAGCTCAGAAGTCTGCATTTACCTGAGCAAGTCTGTTTAGACATGCACTAGGTTATTCTTATAATTTCTGCTATCACTGCATAGCTTATTTCTAAATAGAACACAATTCTAGGATTCTCTTCACTCATTCTAAGCCTAGGCAGAAAATCTGAAACTAAACTCAGACACAATAAATTACTGCCAAAATTTCAGGCCACCAAGCTGAAACCTCATCTTAAGACATCTAGCTGAATTGTTGCTCTGTCCCCAGACAAACCTTGCAGTACAAGGTTTGTCTGAAGCCTGTACTACAGAAAGAGATTGGGACAAGCAGTAACTCTTTTATGAAGTGGCACAGAACCAGTTGCTGGAGGGCAATCACAAGCAAAGCCTCTTGGTTCTAACAAAAAGGGAAAGCTTTGCACAGTGATCTTAGAAAGCACCTCATGCTCAACAATAGTGCTATGGTGTTCTGGAGAAGAAAAGCGACCTCAGTGGCATTACACTGACACTAGGCCTACATCTTGAATCTCAATCAGAAAAAGCAGGCATGGGTAGAGTATAATGGAGATATAAATACTATTAATGTTAATATTTTTTCCTGCCAGCAGAGGACTGAAAGTAAGACTCTTACACTGGAAGATGAAAGTCTGTTTTAACTTTTTAACTAAGTAATTAACTATTGAATCAACAACTGACAGATGATGTCCCATGCACTTATTCTGTAATCTTCACTGTCTATAGTGCACTACACTAGACTGAGTAATGTGCTTCTTCACACATCCCTGAAGAAATGCTAAATATGGACAACACACAAATTTTACTTTCACAGATGTCTAATTAGAACTCAGACTGATGCTAACCAGTATATATTAGCACCTTCATCAGAAATAAAACCAACCCTGTAATCCTTTTTGACAATAGAGAGATAGCATAAGCGTTCTGGGAGTAGATTCAAATGTTCCAATGCTTTCTGTTGTCATTTCAATCCCTTTAGATGCAGTTTCACAGCTGATTTAAAACTAATCAGTCCAACGTAAGTTTATTGTTTTGTTTGATTTTTTGAAAGGATGTTTTATTTTCACCAAGAGCAGTAAAATGATCTGTCTAACTCTGTGGTCATAGGATCACTAGAACTACTGGATTTTCAAAAGCACTAGGTGGTAAAGGGAGAACAGAAGAGTGGCAGTTTTTAGTTAAACTCCATTAAATACACTTAACTGTTTGTAGTAGCACATAATTTAATTGTGCAGTTAATAGCTTTTCTAAATTGCAAAATGACTAAAAAGTTCAGAACCCTGGGAAAATAAAATGATTAAAAACTGAGACCACAGTATTCCAGACTACAATTTGCAAGTAGACTCTGTGCATTCCCCATCTATTATGATTTATTCACAGCAGAGAAGTGAGTATTTTAGTGTGGAAGAACATGCATAATTCTTTTTTACATTATTCCAGACATACAATTCAGAGACATCCTCATAAAGTATTAACAGCTTAAATGAAGGATCAGGCAGACAGCTCATTTACTTAGTGACTTTAAAAAAACGCTAATGGAATTTGCTAACATTTAACTGAGATTTTGCTAGAAGTTACATTAAATATGGCATAAAAGTTGAGAATGTGACTTCCGTTTAGGGTCAAAATACTACATTTGTAGTATTATGTGAATACTACAATTACCTCCAAACAGAGCTTCATACACCCACATACTGAGTTAAAACAAAGCTTCAATGACATCCAAAGCATGAGCACACAGTATTTTCCCACTTTGCCAGCCTTAACTCCATCTTGTGTTGAAAAAATGATTCAAATATTTGCATTCCTTGGTTAGGTATAAATTATTTGAAGCTACAAATTTCAGTTTCTTTCCTCAGTTTCATACAGAAATACACTCACAGCTTTCTTTTGATGCCTGTAGCAAAATCTTTAGCAAATAAGATTATCACTGTCTTCCAGAGACCTTTCTAATATTTCCAAGAACTGTTCTTAAGTGAGTTTTGGATAAACTAGATTTTGAAAATAAGAAGAATTTTGGTACTAGTCACTATTTGGTGACTGACTGCAATACCACAAACTACTTTAGCCCACCAAGATCAGTATTCACCTGCTGAATGAAAAACAGTTTCCTTGAAAAGGGAAAATAGAGGATAATCTATGAACAGTTTACTACTTAAAGCATTAATGCATTTCAAAAGATAGAGCTGAAATTTTGATGCTGTATGTGAACATGACTACCTAAAACCTTCCACATGCTTTATAGATGAGTTTCAGAACACCAGAACAGACCTGTTGTTGCTCAGTATATTAGTTGTGAGAAGTTTCTGACAGAAGACCAGACCTCAACCAATCACACTTGTTAACAGACGCATGCTAGTAGAAGCATTCATCTTCTCCACAACAGCAAAACCTTGAATATGATTCAGGTTTCTCAGCAGAGATAAAGCTTGACAAGAATTGTTAGAGGTCTTAAAAAAAGGCACAACTTCACATGATAAAAACACTTGAGACAGTAGAGAAAGTAAAGTGTAACCAACATAATTTGCAGCCTGGCTGGAGAGAGGCTTTAGAAGGCACAAGCAAAGTTTGATAAGTTTGGCTTATTAAGCCAAAAGGAGTTGAAGAGATAAAGAATAAAGGGACCAGATTCTCTGCTCCATAAGTAATAGTTTTCTTTCAAGTACTAAACAGCCAGCAAAAAGTATACTGACTCATTCTAAGGTAAGCTGCAATTTATAACCACTTGTGTGATAAAGACTTGTGCTACTGTGAATGGTCTGACAGAATATAGTAATGACTCTGATGTCCCTGTAGAAATAGGGAAGTATTTCAAATGCCTAAGTGTAAGCCTCTAGTGCCATTTTATGCTCCCTTGAACATGAAAAAAAAATCTGCATGGAACTGGGAAGACTCTGTAAGTATGGAGCCTACAGGAAATCCATAAAAACTGAAGACATCTAAAGACAATTGAAGACAAGGGCATCTTGTAGCATTTTGAACAACACTGGACACCCAGACATATTACAGAATAATCAAAACCTAGTCTGTCTAAAGGTTAAAATTTTCAGATACTTACCCTTCCATAGGACAAAACTACCCAGTAATACTCAAAATATTTTCCTGTTTAAAAATAGTTATGGAAACATTTTCTTGTTACATTGAAAGAAAACAATTTTCAACACCTAACAAACTCCTGATGCCCATGTGTTAAGAACCATTGGAAAGGAACAGGCTGGGGATTACAAGACAAATAAGAAATGCTGAGTCACAGAACCAGGATGCAGGATGTTACAGAAATGATTACAAACTGTGCCCATTCCTGAATGGACAGAAAGCTAGTGTCTTGGCTTTCATTAGACCAGAACAGTGTGTTCTGTGTGGTCTTGAACACAATGCATTAACAACTTTCAGCAACAAAGTTACTTAAAAGTGAATAAGAATTTTAGAAACTTAACTTATCACTTCTACCTCACAGAATATAAAAATATTCAGGTAATAACTAGTGGTCTGGGATATGACATCTTTTATCAAGGAAAAATTTGTAAGAAGGCGTCCCGAACAAACAGTCAGTTATAGGACCTCCAGAATGCAATGATCAAGGAGTGCACAATATAAATAATAATGCACAGCCTATATTATATATACAAAGTATCAATACAAAATTATCACATTACCTAACATTGCATTTTGTCAGTCTTCCAAAGACTAGATCTGTTGTTCCTATGCAAGTCTAAAAGCATTTTCACTTAGGTAAACAATGTAATGAAGAATCAATATAGACTGCAAGATCACAGTTATATTACTCTGATTTCCTTATACATTATAATTTTTACTTCAATTATAACTATAGTCTATTAATTACCATTTGGATAAACAGGTCAGAAGGAAAACCTAAGGGTTCAGCTGGACTTGTAGCATTATGCAGATCTGAAGCCATTGAAACAGACTTGAACTTAAAACAGTACCCTCTTTCAAGGACCACTGTACAGATTACAACTCTATTCAAATGACTGTAATAGAATTGTACAGAAAATGTAATATATTAACATAATTACATAGAAGATGCAATATAATTCCACTAAAGTACAATGGAAACTTTAACTTTACTTTTGAGGTTTTGATAAGAGATTTGCGTGCTTTTGTGGATTCCACACATTTGTGGATTTTAAGAGTTGAGTCATACAAAGAGATAAACATGCTTTCAGTTAATAAAAACTGAAGTATTAATGGAAATTCCATGGGCAACTTCAAGGGCAAGGCCTTTTTCACTAAAAGGACTTGTATTTCAAGTCAGCTTACCTTGTGATATTAACCTCTGGAGTTCCATGTTTCATACCCAGCAAAACATTTTTATATTTCTTAAGAAAAGCTAAATTTTATTGCAGCTAAGGACACACAATAAAATTCTACTAGTTTGAGAAAATTTCATTTGCAATTCAAAAAAGTTTTCTCTATAAAAAACTTCCCATTTTTAAAAATAGTGAGCTTTGATACTTAAGCTACGCAAAGGAACTAAGACACCTACTCAGTCTTGAGAATCTGACTAAGGCAGGTGAAATTTAACAATAAGTATTTTCATTTACATCATTCTTAGTTTCCTTCAGCATATATAAAAGTTACATGGTCGACAACACATAAATCAAGTTTTATTTGTAGTCTACTAATAATATTATCATGTATACAATACCTGTATAATACCGGTTCAGATGAGCATGTTTATTTCATTCTAGTAAAAGCCCCACAATTTTTTGAAACAATATGAGTATGTAAACACATTTATACCTGAAAGACTTAAAATACTTCAACTCAGCCTTGCAGAGGCTTTTAAAAACTCACCTAGCTAATAACAAAATTTCTAAATATAAACTTGAAAAGGTAATGAAATAAAAGCTTAGTGAAAACAAAAGAACCCCAAAACCATAAACATCCTTAAGACAATCCATATTCACGAAAATTTTATAGTACACCTCTGAGACAAGAGCATCACATGCATGGAAGCAGGGGTCTGAGGACAACTGAACATTAATTTTTTGCAGTATATCACAACTACAGTAACATCTGTGGTAAGTATTTTCATAGCAACTTATGTGAAAACTGAAGGAGTGCTCATTCTCATTTCTCTAAGAAGCAGCAATTAAACCTAGGATGGGCATCTGAAAAGAGGGGCTAAGACTTAAATATGCTGCAGTAATGAACATCTTCCTTCAGCAACCTCAAATGTGCAATCGGCGTTGTAATAGTCTTGTGACACTTGCAGATATAACTAAAACAATCCATTATCATTTTTAGATCACTTTCATTTATTCAAAACAATTCCATACTCAAAACAGAAGTGAGATATAAAACAGCTTAGTCTTACCAAGAAAAAAACCCTTCCTCCCTTTGGGGAAAAGGCCCAATGACAATGAAAAGACTAACAGATGCAAAGCAAAGAACAGAAAAAATATTTAGAGCATAAGAAAAGAGGAAGAAAGTACAAGAAAGAACAGGAAAAGATAAATTAAACATTGCAGAATAAAACTAAGAAGGAGGAAAGATTAAGGGAAGAAAAAGGATAGCATTTGCTTCTAGCTGAAAGTTCACTCTTTTTACTCTCAAATACAAAAATTAAAGTGGAATTTGGAATTTTTATTTAGATGTTTGGTTAAATGTTTGACCTGTTTTTCAAGTTAAAATTTAGTATCAATTTATGTATCTGAAAAGGCAGTATAAGACATCAAGATAGCAAGCAAATGTGAACCAACTGCCAAGCAAAAATATTCTTCCACAGGGTTGCAGAGTAAGTGAACCATGAAGAAAACCAGTTAATAAACCTTTATCTTTATTAACCAGTTAATTGTTTGTTAGTTTGCGACTGCAACCAGGAGAAGGGTACTACATGCTCTAGAATTAGTAGTCACCACATCTCATGACTTATAGACAGGGTATGCAGAGACAGGGATGATCCCAGAGCTTCAGAACTGCACATCACTCATGCTGCAGTTCCTGTATAGAACTGCAATTGCTCCCAGTGCTCTGCTGCAGTCGAGACGGACACATGACACTCGAGATTCGTGAGGCAACAGCAAATTTCACAGAGCGCAGTTCCCTCTATGCAGCCGTCGAAAGCCTGTGTGGCTGGTCCTGACCGGCTGAATTTGGCTGCCAGCTGGCTAACTGGCCAATAGCTGTCTGCATCCCTAATGGCCGAGACTGGCTGAGTTCTAATCAGGGTTATCCATGACTGTGAGGCCTCCAGGTCAGCTGTTAGCCACCACTGCGTTCCTCCTTTGCTACTGTTCTGAGTACACACTCCACTTACATCACCATGTATATATCTTAAAGCAACTCAACTGCCTTTCCTCTCAGAAAAAGATACATAATTTTAAAAGGTAAAGTCAGTGAGAACGTTTCCCATATATGGAAACATACTCATACATTTCTTTTAATTTTCATGTAGCTTTAGGGTTGTTTACAGCTACTAAAATGTTTATCCAATATTTAAAGGATATCGGGACTACAGCCATTGCTCAATATGTTAATTAGGATACTCAAATTTTTAAAACACAAAATTATCCTAAATTGTTGAAGAATGATAACTGTACTTGTACTTAGATTGGCAATCTGAAAGGTGGCAGTTTGCTACGCTTACTAGAGAGTCTGACATACTCATCTAAACAACATCAATAGCCATTAAATACTGCATTACAGATTTTTTTCCCCTCCACTGCAAGTAGGTAAGTATGCAATGCCTAAGTAAGCAAAGAAAGCATCTTAAAACACCTGCTGATTTACATGAGTGGCATTCTCACACAAACAACTGGTGGTGTATTTATTCTATTGATAAACAGATATGCTGTTCTAATTCAAGCCTCAGTTACCCCCACTCTTCTTGGTACATGGTACTGGCACTTTCCCAACAATAAAGTGCAACAGACTTGTGCGTACACTATCAAAGAGAAGAATGATCCAAATAATCTGGATATTTTTCACATTTACTATACCCCATGGTTCTTTAGACAGCTGCCGCTACCAGTCAAGAATTCTACCTGATATTACAAACAGAAGTGTACAGGCTCAGAGTCAGACACCTAAAGCTTTCTCAGAGCAGAGGTCTCACCTCACACACATCTTCCTCACACAGCAGATAAAGGTTTATTTTCACAAAGTAGCTGAACAAGTTTATTCTAAAATTCTTCTAATTATCCAGAGAAAATTCTGGTACAATTATGAAAAGGAATTAACAATTAGCAAAAGTTACTAGACAGAGAAATAATATTTTACAGACAGATGCCCAGAACAAAATTCATGAGTATTCTGGCACCCAAGAAGGCCTCAAAGTTCACACAGAGTTCAAAGTTAACACAGAGTTCATCTCATACAGTCTACACAATTTTCTATGACCAAGTAGAATTCAAAGGGCTAGAATTAAAGCTAGAAACTTTAGTGGCTCATGAGATGATGGGGATCTGCCGCATCTAATATTTAAATTAAAAATTATTAGCAGTTACACAGTTGATATTTAGATTTCTGTAAAAAAATATTTCTTTCCTTCTAATTAATTTTTGTTTCCCTAAGTCAGAGAAAATTACCTAGACAGAGATAAAACCAATTTTAACAACTTATTTGCAACAGATAGCTAGAATGCCTCTTATCCTATATATATACATAATAAAAAGAAACTCAGCCTGAATCAAGAAGATGAGACTACAGCAGTACCGCATGGAAACATGGAAACTTCGCTGGCAAATTTGTAGAAAATCAAAGGGTTCCTTTCTTAGTTCAAGTTGATTCTGCAACTCTGTCATGGGACTAACAGAAACCACAGCAAAACATTCTGCTGCAAAGACAAATGGCATTTTTATCTGCAGATTATACTTCTGATACCAACAGTACGTGCTGAACAGCCACAAAACAAAACAAATCAGGAAATTATTGTGCCCAAAATTTACCCCTTGGGCAGCTTTTCTTCTGCTGGAAGAGTT
Organism: Melospiza georgiana; assembly: GCF_028018845.1. Taxonomy (NCBI): domain Eukaryota; kingdom Metazoa; phylum Chordata; class Aves; order Passeriformes; family Passerellidae; genus Melospiza; species Melospiza georgiana. The sequence continues at coordinate 42,921,338 of NC_080465.1, forward strand.
TTTTTAATCCAAACTTTCCACAATCAGCTTGAGGTAGTTTTTCTGTTAAGAATCTATGCACTAATTACTCTCATCTTACTAAGTAGGGCACACAAAAGGAAACAATAAAATTGATGTGACAGTAAAATAACTAGCTAGTCCATTTTATGCCCCAAACACTTCACTAAATATCTTCAAATAAATGAATCTTACATTAAACATTAACCCCACCTGGTGCATATCTAAAAGAAGCTGGTCAGAGAGTACTGCACTCTGATAAAAAGGGAAACAGACTGCCCCAATTCACACTGAAGATTCTGATGGATATATTAAAAAAGGAAGCAACCTAAGAAACTTCACTGTAAACTAGTTTTCCTAATATAATGTTTTGCTCTTAGCAGCCAGCTTATGGTCAAGAATTCTCTGCTTTCACAATCTTTTAGGGCAGGGGAAAAAATAAAATAAAATTTAAAACCCAGCAAGAATATCACCTGGTATATCTACAAAGAAACTTCAATGAGATAACAAGTTAAATAAGTAATACATACCATATCATAATTAATTTTATTCTTAAAGATTTAATGATATTCTGTATATTTCTCAAATACGCATCTATGCCTCCTTACTGCAGAAGACCACAATAAAACTTGTAGATCCCCTATTGTGTTGGAAAACAAAAGAAGGAAAAGGCGTATTCAGGCTGATTCATTATTAAATTATGATATGCATACAAAATACTTTTAAAGTATTGTAACATGTTTAATTTTTACTGCTTTATCTATGTAACCCAGTTAACTGGAGGCTATTATTCTGAATACACCCCTCACTTCAGCTTATAAGCAGGGGATTTAGAAGTTTTATTAAGCTCTGCAGTAAACCAGCAGAACTGATTCAGGATGCTCATTACTGTTAACAAAATCTACAGAAGTAAAGGATAGACACTATTTTCTGTGTGCTGTGCTTGAAACTTTATCATTCACAATTACCGGTCCCTCAATGCAAACCCCAACACACAGAACAAGAAAAAAATAAAACATCTAAAGCAGTTTTAGATACTGCTCAGCTATCTGAAGCATCTATTAGACGCTGAACTCCACCACACAAAACCATGACCTTTATGGCATACACTAAGAACTCATAGCTAAAAGATTCTGAGAATGTACTGCAAGAGCAGGAAACATTTAACAAAATAAAACATTCAACAAGAGACAAAGAGATCACACAACAGCTGAGCCAGAAGGGACCTCAATAAATATTTTCAATCTGTTTCTTCCTCTAATTACTGAGAGCTGGGCTACTTTCCATGGTTCATGCTTTTAGATACATAGACATTCAAATACTTCAGGTTTTTCTCAAAGAAGTCCTTATTCTTTCAGATTGTTTTCTTCATGCTTAATTTCCCCTTCAATCCCTCCCAGCCCAACAATTACGCCAAATTCTGAGCACTTTAAACTGAGCAATACTTCAATAAATAATCCTACAATGTAAGCCTGAGACATGATTCCTATAAGTACTTATCAGGATCTTCATAATGACTGAAGCCCATGATCAATCTGAATTCACCATTCTTTTCCAATCCTTACTGAACACCAAGAAAGTTTATTTATGTAATCTGCAATTGTCTGAAATGAAGCTCAATGGCCCTGAGAGGCTCATTTGTTTTGCTAGACTGCAGCTCCTAGCTCCATCTTGCTCTATACAAAGACTGTTGAAACTTCTGATCAAGTCACCTGTTTTCAGAAGTTGCCTTCACAAATATGACACAAGTTTGGTGATAACCGTGTACCAGGACAGCTGAAGTAGTTCCTACATCCTGCGATCCTCATCTCCTTGCAAAAACAGGGATGGCTGAACAGCTCGAAAACCAGTTCCGGAACTGCTAGACTACAACTCAATGTATTCATGAAAACTACCGACAACATTATTCTACCCATCTTTATTTATTAGACTGCATGCTGTTATGGTTCAGGAGGTATTTACAAACAGCTTGGCAGTCCCAACAACTTCTGCAACAACACTTAAGCATTTAAACATTTAAGCTGAAATGCATCACAGTTTTATCTGCTATCAAGTATTTTACTTCCCAGAAAACCTGGAATAGTTCTTAGCTGGTTTTAGTCCCAAGCAGGTATTTTTACTCCAGAATAGGACTGTCTTGTCTCATTTCAGCTAACAGATGTTAAAGCAGAATACATACAGGTCATATGAAAAAAAGGTTATTCTGAAACTGCTATTTGCATGTAACTACCCAAAAAGCACCCCCATGTATTTTAAGACAAATAGGATAAACCAAGGACATTCTTCCTTACTTCATTTACAATTAGAATTAAAAATTATACTCTTCAAAGAATCTAGAAATAGGAATAAAAATCTAAGTATTCTTGGTTAATGGGTAATTGCAACAATTTAAAGCATATTACCTAAAAAAAGATTTTTCTCCATAACTGGTAGTATTCGAAAATTTTCTTTTAGATTTCTAAATGCTCAAGAAATCAGTTCCAAACATTACACCATTACTTGTTAGGAATTAGCTTAACTGAAACAAAAACAACATATGCTCCTCAAAAAGTCAGGGAAAATTTTACTGAATAAAAATGCAAATATGCATTTTAGCAGCCTTGAATTTATTAATCTGATAGGTTTAATTTCCATTTTCCTGCATCAGCTTTATTTATAAAGTGTCGTGCCCTATAAATATGCTGTTATTTTCTATAGTCAAGCACCCTCTTAACAAATCTTCTCATTAATATGTAAATTTAAAGTCAATCGGTCTTCTCTCTGACAGCGCCATGAATTCCTAGTGCACTGTATAATCGGCTTTGACTTGGCATCCACTATTTATCATCAAAGATGTCAGTTAGAAAAATTATGGAAAATGCACTGCAATTGATATGACTGCAATCTACTTTGTCAACACTTAATTGTTCCTCAAATCATACATTTACATATAAACAGCCTAAATACTGATCCATAATGATGCAAATAAACTAAATTAAAAATCTCTTCTACTGCACAAGATGGCCTGTTGTATGATGAGTTCATTTAAGAATGTATTGACAAAGGCATGCATTTCAACTAGCACCACAAAAAAAATCTGCTAATTAGATTGCTGAGTAGGTAGACAAACTAAATTTTACACTGAAGATCTTGAAAGTGAAAACAAAGTGTTATTAATACTTTACTACTGATGACTAATTTAAGGTTGGCACAGGCAGTATTTTCACACAAATCATTCCCATTCCTAGAGCAGAAGACACAGCAGCAACTTTCATCCGCCCAGTTTCAGTGAAAAAAGATTTAGTCTTAAAGAAACCAAATCCCATCAAGAACTCAAACCTCTCAGTCAAAGACAGGAGGTCATTCTCCTCTTCAACTTTCCTTTCGTCCAATTACAGACTAAAATTGTATTGTGGGACTAAAGCTTAAGGTAAAGCAGATTATCAATTTTGATTCTCTCTAAATATCAGAGAGAAGAATGTAAGTTGCCTTCTTCCAATAATCAACATTTAGTAAACACTGCCTCAAGGACAGTAGGAAAACATAACTTAAATGTCTTATTATCTAAAAATACTTTCCTTATTTTAAGCACTGTTATGGGAAGATGTGTTCTTACAACCAATTTACTTTTCATAAAAAAGGAAAAAGGTGTTTCAGAATCTAACTAGTAGCCCATACATATAATTCTACTTCAGACTTCTATTTTTGCTATATTCATTATAATCCCTGTTTTTTTTAGAAGTTAATATAATCATAAACTAAATCAGACTGAACTGTTTGTCCAAATATATTGCCATATAATTATTTTCACACAATAAATTACACATATTTTAACACAGAATGGCACTGCATTTAGTTTTTTCCCATGCAAAGGATATTAAAAGACAGTTTAAAGAACTCAGTGATAGAGTGATAGTTGGTGCTATTCCCTATTCCAATGCTGAAAAAAGGAATCTTAAAAAATTGTTAACGCACTACTTATAAATGACAATAATCTGCACTAAAATGCACATTTTTAAACATGAATGAGTTTCCAATTAAATGGTAAAACTTAACACTAGTAACATCCCCAAGCCTTTAATACACACAAATAACCACACTTGTAGAGCAATTTTAAACAGTTCTTTCCAGAAGTAATCTTTTAATTTAAATTGTTATTCAGAGTTAGGTCTCTACTGAAACAATGTTAACAGCATATGTTTCTTGAGCTGTGCCCTGTTTACTGTAAGAAGTGACAGAATTTGTGTAATGAACAACCTCTTTTTATAAATTTTTGAAGTATGTTTTATATATTTTTTGAAGTACTCTTATTTACACAATATAAATGAAAATAATCACCTCATTTTTAACATTTCACATTTTAAATACATATGTTCAAGTCTTCACACAGTGCCTCAGCACATTAACAAAGCCAAAACAAGCAGTGTAATGTTTGTTATGTAGTGATACTGGGTATCTGCAATATAAGTTTCAGGATAGAATGGCAAGCATTTCGGATTTTGACTCATGTAAAATTGTCTAAACGAAAAGCAACATGGCTCAAAGAACCACAGAAAAAGGAATCTTTCTGCTACCCACAGAATGTGCCACAGGTAAATAAGAAAGGTTATACCCTGGAAGGAGAATTCTCAGGCTCTGAAGAAAGGTACATGCCTTGTGTTAGTGAAATTTTAGAGAGCTGACTTTTGTATTTGATCTCTGCTTTTACTAAAGTCTCCAAAGAAATGCATCTTAAAAGACTAAGTAAATCCAACAATGGAAATAATTCAGAGTGCAGGCTCACAACAGTATTTTAAGAAATCATAAACTTACCTTCCATGGACTTAAAAACTGGGTACGCGCATACCGAGTTAACATGTGGATTATAACAACTTGACCCCACTCTTCCACATCAACCAGCAAGTTACAGAGCTTTCGGTAGTTCTTGTGAATCAGATCTATTCTATCTGGACACACTTCCTCAAACGCCATCACCACACTCCCAGCTACCAGCTAGAAAACAAAATATAACCCAGAAGGTCAGTATCAGGTATACAGTTAGACCACAAGTGAGAATCAGAATTAATACTAGCAATTATCAGCAATTTCAAATTATTTCTATTCAGCAAAAACAAACAAAACAACAACAACAACAACAACAAAAGTAAACCCACAGAAATGGTATCTTATTTAAAATAGAATTGGGGTAAGGTTATTAGAACAGAGAAAACACTTGCTGTTTCTATTGCAGACATAAATCTTAGCTCCCAGTCCTGGAGACACAGTGCAATGTAAGCAAAATTTTTTTTTCTTACACATTTAGCTTCTAAATAAATTAACAGAGAACTTGCAATTAACTCAGAAGTAACAGGGAACAACAAGAAGTAAAACATATGCCCAGCAATATCTTTTGGGATTCTGTCAACACTGGCCTGGTCAAAACAAAGAAGAACTGGGCCAAGTTCCCCAGGCATTACTGGAATTCAAACTTCTCTCTCAATATGGCAAAATTAACTGTCACAGAAAATTTTATATTTAGAGTTCCATGAACACACTCCTCCCCCTCACCTCCCAAATACTTTCTGCCTGCTGTTTAGCACTTCCTTAACAGTTACATAATTGAAGGAATACATCATTTTTATCCTGCTATGTTCTCACACAATTTTTTGCCTTCATAAGAAACCTCTCTTTATTCAGGCATAAAGATCAACATGCTATGACTACAAAACAGCTTTGTTTTTATGAGAAAATTAAATACATTATCAACATTCTAACACCTCAAGGATTACTAAAATCTTCTGCCTGGGTATTTTCTTTTAAAATAATGGGAGGAAATATATATTGGAGTTCCAGTTAAAATTCTGTGAACAGGTTACTTTAACTGCAAGAAAAGATCAAAAGCTGACCATGCCTTATAAGGACATATAATTGTGTGCCTAAGAGTAGTGTTCTTTCTTTTCTAATTGCTTTAATTAAGATTTGTTTTGTGTCAGAGTACATGTTAAGTCAAATAACTAAAATGATGATACTTTATATGAAGCAGCTGATATGTATGCAGTTAGCATGCATGCAGCACAGCCTTCTGACAGCAAATTAATGTCATATTCTATCCGAGCACCAGGGATCTGCATTTCAACCTCTATAATTTCCCCAATGACTTAAAGTAAGCAATTAAATAGAAGTGCAGTTTATTGAAACAGTACTTTTTGAGAAATATTAAATACAATGATATTCATATGTTACATTTTTCTCCCTGTATTTGGCTGACATGTGGTTTATTAGTATGCGCTCAACACTACAATTGAAAGAAAACAGCACAGAAGATAGTCTTGCTATTATGCTAAACAAGTCTCAGGCTCTGTGGGGATTTTATGAATTATGAATAAGAATAAACGTGAAGTTGCATTTATTCTCTCCAGCCTCATCCACATACTGGTACCTCCTGGTCCCAACAAGAATGCAACTCATTCCAAGGAACAAAATCTGATTATTTGATAGAGCTAAATACACTTTACATCTAAAATAATTTGCTGTATCATATAAACAAAAGCTCTCTTTTATCTGTTGTTGTACTAAACTTTCTTCTTAATAATAGGTTACTGATAGAGCACATCTGTATTTAAAAACTGTGGAGAGCTGATGATAAAGTGGGTGCTCAAAGCTCAGCAGAGGGCGGTAGTTAATCCCAGACCTGTCCTGAGCAGGTATTCATTTAGGCCACAGAAGCTGTGAAGCTTTCCCATCAGAAAAGTGCGAAATCCTTTTATCAGAATGCAGAACTCTGAACTACAGTTAAGGTCAGCTTGCAGAGGACAATATGACAGACTTGAAGTTTTAAAAGAGAGACATACTACTTTAAGACCACACGGAGAGACTTTTTGTAGGTTACTGTTTCATAGAGACAAGGAAGATTGATACATATCAGTTAATGACTATCAGAACAGTCTCAGTCTAATGCTTAAAAATACCCTTTTAGGTTCATAGGTGAAGGTCAACACAGATTTCCAACAGTAATTCTAAAGACAGCACCCTTGTCTTTTACTACTAGTAGTTCAGTACACACATTTTGCTGTATTTCTTTTTCATTTGGATATGATTTATCTTGAAAGCTGACCAAAAAATACATACAACACTAATTCAGATAATTTAAAACTGAGAATATATCCTATAAACACTGCTGTTTTTTTAAAAGTTCAGTTACTATAAATAAAATACAACAACTTAATACAAAGAAAGAGTCAAAATGGAATACAGGAATTTGAAACAATTACTTATTTCAAATTACATCTATCTCCTACTCAAGTTTACAATGACCATGCTGCCACTTGTGAGCACTTAAAAGACATTAGTAAAAAAATTGAACCTATGCTATGAAATGCAAGAGGTGCACTGGATAAACAAGCATTTTATTCCTGTGGCAAGTCCCTAGATTTACAAGTTAATATAGGAATTGCCATTCATCATGACATTATTAAGATCATTCCTCTCTCCCCATTACTGTCTTTTCTAAAATTTGGCTTTTAATTTGAAAGTGGAAAAAAAGGTAAGAATGTGACAGACTGAAAATGCATTGGTAACAAGCAGATTTCTCTGAGAAAATTTCCTAAGGCTTTCTCAATAAGAGATTATTTTCTAGCCTACACTGTTTCCCCTATAGTATGATCCTACTATATATCTAAACATCAGTGAAACAGCTAATAATCTGTGTTTATTAAATGCTCAACATTCCATAAAAGTATTTAAAATTAAAACAAAATGATTCAATCAGAATATAAAACCAAAAAATATCAGTTTCTAAAAAACAGTCAGTTAATTTCCATCTCACTGTGTCAATAGTAGCTTTTTGTATAAGGAGAAAATATAAATCACTCCAACAAAACTAGCAATGAGCTCATCAAATTCAAATGCTGCTTTCCATTTATGTATTTTTTATATTAAAGCAATAAACATGGTTCATTTGTCTTCCACTAGATGCCACATTTTTCTGTGCTGTTGCTATGAACTTCAGCCATTAGCTGTGCTCCAAGGTAAACTATATGAACCATCAACAAAAGTGACACCCAATCTATGGAGTTCATATTTTCTCCAGATTATCTATGCTAGTTGACAAGCTGGTAATGAAAAAAATCACACTAAGCAAATGGTTCCTCTAATAACAATAAATTTTCTATAAAATTATGAAGGGTACAAAACGTTTCCTTGCATCTGTTTTGTCATGAATTCTAATTAACGTTGTGAAAACCTGAGAGTGCTGGGTCATCACAAGAAGTGCATCGAGGTTTGATTGATAATACAGTGCAAGTTGGCCCATGCTGCCACAATTCTTCTCTCTTAAATTAATGGCCACCCCACCTGCCCTAATCATACAGCCCAAATGATATTCCCCTTCTTATTTCAATTTTCTGGAGGCAAGGAAAGAGGAAAAGATCAGTCATTTATCTTCTAATAGCTGGATAATAGATCTATCACAACAAAACATCTGCACAAACTCAGTAATTTTTTCCACAAAATTGAAGCATTTACCATCATAAAATCAGTAAGTTAAGAAAACATTGTCTTACCCACACATTTGGGTTCTAAACTAAAATATTACTTTATCAGCTGAAGACTACTTTTGAAGAGTACCCAGCTTTCTTTCCCCATTATGCCTAAATACACTGCTTTAGTGTAAGAGTTAGATCTTCATCACAAAGCCATCACCAATTCCTAGGATGATCTTTTAATCAAAGGAATGTCACTGAGAAAGAATCTGCACTTTATCTGGTAGCCATGCAGTCTGCAAAAGAAATCTCTATACTCACATATTTGCATCTATACTCACATATTTACATCTATACTCACATATTTGCATAAGGTCTTTTCACTCCCAAAATGGAGTTAATGCAAAGTTACATGTTATTATTAATAGAAAATTATAACGCCAGAACAAAATAATAAATTCATTATTAAAGAGGTATGTACCCATACAAAATAAAATATACTCAAAGCTACAGATGCAAATCAGCAATATATTTGGGCATTTTTAATATACCCATCATCCATACAACTATATCCCAACTACATCCTGCCTTTCCTTTAGTAAGGAAGATTTTAGTATACCTGGGATACTTTAATTTAGATTGTGGAATGCAAGTCACAAGTTCTTTTTGCTTTACAGGTTTGGATAACATGCATGATTCATTTCCAATGTCAATATGGATTTTACTTTTCTTTAACCTGCTATAACTCAGATATCATTAATGAACTTCATTTTCATTGTTGTTTACTTAGCATTGTAAAACACAGGCTGCTAACTACAGTCCTTCACAGTATCTTTTTCTTCCAAAAGGAACTTTTGCAACAAATCTTGCCTTAAACCCTATGTGTTAAAACTAGGTTATCACTGAAAAGAAAAAGGAGAATTAGAGTGAAGCAATACAGAATAGACTAAAAAGAAAAGGGAACTAGTTTGCTCTAAAACACCCAGTTATACTTTCACATATGACTAGCCATATTACTTCCCGAGAAAAATAATTTTAGCATAGAATACAAGCATAGTCTTATCTTCCCTTCTACATAAAATTGCATCACCTGCTCAGCTAGAGTGATTTACTAGAAAAACAAAAGGAGCAGGTATTCATGCTCTTGTACCTGCTTATCAAAATGTTAGGTACTTGTCAACCAAGGGTAAAAACATAACTAGGAATTTATAAGCCTAAATAATAAAAATACTTGTAAACATCTGTTTAAAATTTAAATACACTTGCAAAAAGTCACAGATTTGTTGATAGACTCTAATTCCTAATCAGCTACCCTTGAGGGTATGTTAACAATGGCTTGCACTTGATAATTTTGCATTTTAGATTAACCGAAAGCTTGCGTTTTAATTGAATCTTTGTGTTAAGACACTCTAGGAATAGAGTGATTTTTCATTTATCTCACCAGAAATTTTAATGAAGTGCTGGGTTAAGGTTACATCTCATCTCATTTTAAGTTTTGCTTACCTCAGCTTATATTAAAATTTACTACTGATTGAGATCTAAAAAACCCCCACATCTTATACTGTCTAAAATTATTTAATTTTACTATAGTAAAATACTCCTCCAGATAATGTCTTGCTATTTCAAATGTAAAATTACTCTGGCTAATTGAAATACATTGTGTCTTTTCTGTGCAACAAAAACTGCATTAAAAACATACAACAGCATGTTCTCTCTGAAAAAACTTCCTGGTTCACAGAAATTTAGAGGCATCTACACATATTAGCTATTCTATCTGTAACATAGAGATTACGGCAGTAAATTTCAAAAATCCTGCTTGAGGTCAAATAGCTATGGAAAATAAACAGATTTTGAGTAAAAGTTTACTTTTCAATAAAATACAGTGTCAAATATCACCCGAATAATATTAGACTGTTATGTACCTAGTTAATATTACTAATTACATTCTCCCTCCAAACATGGATCAAAAAAATCAAACTGATTAAAAGAAAAAATATTTAAAACATTATAATCAAAATAACCAATAAGCAATCAACAGTGGATTATTTCAGATACAGTGGTTAACATACCAGTGGTTTACATATTATGGCTTGTCTGAGAATTATCAGCTCTTAAGTACATAGAAGTACAAGAAGTAACTTGACATTTTCATCAAGTGAACAAAAGTGGAAAACCATTGATATTCAACTAAGTCACTAGGACTCTCCAACTCAGGTAAAAAACTATTTAATGAACATACTGATTCACTGACATTAGATTAGAGCTAGCAAGAGATGGCAACTAATATTAATGTAAAGGAACAGCTCTGCATTTAAGTAGAAGGAATCCAAAGGTCAGCGTCAAATATTTGTGGCTCCAGTTACACATTATCACCCTACAGATTTCAGGCACTTTGACAGTCAAACAGAGAACATGAGCCGCAAAAAGCTGAGACATTTCACTAATTAAATACAGGCACTTTATAAGTCTATGACCAAAAGCTGCTCTTTTACAGTTTGGTCCCATTTGAAGAATTCATATGGCAGCAAATGGTCCTAATTTTCTTCAGCAAGACTGTAAAATACATAAAAAAGACAAACACTTTTAGAAAGTATATTGAAGGAGCTTTCTCTTTTAGGCTAAGTGTATGAAGTAAAGCTTCCCTCAAAGAATTCAAAAAGATGAATCAAATTAACACAAATTTCCCCAAGATGCATCCTTATTAAACCTATAAAGTCGACAGCCTAAGGCCACGCCTGTACTTAAGGACCACCACCTATAAGCAGCTGCATCTCCTCCAATTTTAAAGGCTGAATCTAGCAACAAATGGCACTCTTGATTTCCGCACTGTGAGCAAATTGCTATTTTCCAATTAGGGGCAAAGAATAAGCTTATTCAGATTGGAGTTACCCGCTAACAAAACACTTGTGCACTATGCATGTTCTGTTAGTAAACATGGAAGCTTTCTGGGAATATTTAGTGGTACATGACAAAAGAGTACTACTTAAGATAAAGCTTTGCCATGCTAAAGTAGTCCTTCCAAAACTATGAAAGATTAAATAGAGACTGATCAATTTTAGACCACCACAAGCTGTGGAGTCTGGGGTGAAAGAGCACACTTAGATGCAGAGAGCCTTAAAGAGAGATATGTATGTTTTCTTTCTGAAATAATTAGGCTTCATATTAGTTCTCAAAATAGTAAGACTTCTGAAGCTGAGATGTCAGCTCAGACTGGAATCAGGTCTCATTAGCGAACAGACAAAGAGGGATCAAAGGGAGCAAAAAGTTGTTGCAGTTAACCAAGTATGTCTCCAAACGCACCCAGCAGACCTAAGTCCAGTCTATCATTTTCAGCTACTGCTTCAGCTGATATCTTTATAAGTACGGTGTCCAATACACAGTGTATGCGCCCAATAGGCAATGAGCCCATTATCTCCCCATAAGTAATTCCAAACTCCAAGGAGAGAAAAAAGATCCAAATCTACTCTATACTTTTTTGTTAAAGTAAATGTGTAAATGACTAGGCATGGGACAACCATTTACCATATGCTATAAGGCTCAGGAAATAGAGTACAAACTCAGAGATTTTACTTTTTTTGGGGGTATTTTTTAGCCCTTTATTCCTCCACTGGTACTAACAACCTAATCCCACATTCACAGACTGCACGTATACTATGAGCACAAACAATGAAATAAAATACATGAAGAACCACTGCAGGCGCAGCTTCACAGAAGCTCAAAGGCCTCTCTCAAATCAAGCACAGATGCAGTCAGGAGACCTAACTGATTTACCTCTGTTCAGCCACTAAGCCCTAACACACCTCTTTCAGTAACCCTTCGGTGACAGTTACAGGATGTCTTTTAGTCAACAGCACCTTTTATGCTCTGAACACCCTGACTGTGCTAGAAGAGGATACAGCCCTGGATACTGTATCCTGGAGGATATAATTGAGTTACAAAAACACTTGGAAAACAGCAGATGAAGCAATACACTACCTGGTACCTAGTAAAATTTTCACATAGTCAAATACATTCAATTAATTAGTGATCTGAACAAGAAGAACATGAGAATGTTTTAATTCACAAATCTGGTTTCTCTTTGAAATCTAACTTTGATTCTTTGGCCAATTACCTTTCTAGTTCACAAGTGGGGAACTTATCTGCAAAACAAAATGAACTGAAGATTGTGGAGTGCATTCAGGACTACATATGAAAAACCTGTAGCTATATAGGGCAGGTTAAATATAACAGGAGTGTTAAATTTACAGAAATTATGTCAGAACATCTCTTATTTACCAGAGTGGAAATCGAGATACTGGCAATAACAAACTGCACAGCAAATATAATTTTTAACATCCATGCACACTGCAGGATAGATGGATGTCAATAGGCACACTGTGCACTATACACAAGTAATTTATTCCTACACTACTACAAACTAACTGAAATTATCAAACTAATTTCCCAATAAAAAAGTGCATATGAAAATTTATAAACACTCGCACACTGATTCATATTATTATACAATTTTGATTTTCAAAATAAAGTTTAAAGAAGCACACATAAAACACATGCTAACAAAAACTAATTAACAGCCTCATGATGCAAGTAAAACTACATCTTATTAAAGGATAGTCATTATTACATTCATACTATAAATGCATAAATACACAACGATACTTATGTCTAAAAACATACAAAGTCACATTGGCAAGGGTTAGGAAAGTGTATTACTTACTGCTGAATGACAGTCTTGGGAGTAAACTCTATAAAAATAAATGTATATGTCACAAATCTGTTTCTTACCGTACTTCTATCCTTCAAAAGCTTTTCTATCACTTCAATCAACATTTCCTTTTGCTCTGGATCAAGACTAGGAGGAAAAATAAAATTATTTTAACTGACTTGGTCAGATATACCCAAAATTAAAGCAGGTTTGATTTTTGACCTTTAGACACAAACTAGCAACAAAGAACTTTGAAGAAACCACTTCCAGAAAAGCAAGTATTCCAAAGAACACACTGTAAAAGAACTTGACTGAAAGTAAGTTAGAAGTATAAAATTAAATTAAAAATATGATTTTATCTTAGACCCTTCATGTGTATTCTACAAGAAACTAAAACTCATAAAAAATCATTAAGACGGGCTAACCAACATCACAGAGAACGTGACTGAACTTCAGATGCTACATGACAAGGTTCTTACTGCTCTTGCAGAAATTAATTTCAGCATGAATATAATTCAGAGGTGAATGAACATCAGGACAAAGATTTTTTATATACTTTTATTATCTAATTATCAACATAAAGCTTTGAGTAACACACTTCAACCACTTTTAAGTTAAACACTAGTTTTAGTCAGAAGTATTGGAACTCAGAAATGTGGACACGATATTCAAGTGAACCTGTACAAAGCTGGTGTGCAAGCTAATGGAAAACAGACTGAGTGAAGTCTAGAATAGCAAAAGCAGAGAAAAAGCAAAACTTGCAAGCAAAAACCTTTGTGGTATCTTTTCACATCACAAGAGCAGAGAAAAATTTGCCAGAGATATCCACTACTGTCAAACTTGCTTCTTAGGCAAGTAAGGACAAACTTTTCATTCCAGCTGCTTCCCCTTCATGGATCTATACAGCACAGAAGAATTTAAAGCCAAGTCAAAAGAAAATAGAAAATGAATACAAAGACCCTTAGAGATGTGTAATTCTGTGCCTTTGAAAAGTGATTTCAACATGGATACAACTACAAATAAATGAGGGAGTATTTGGTCATCATTGCATACTTCAATTTTAATGCTGAGTGATCGACTGCCCTAATGCACAGTATATCATTCCAGGTACAGATACACAAAGTCATTATCTGGCTGAGTACTACTTCACTAAGACTCTAAGACTTAGCAACATCAGAACACGGAAAATGAGTAACAAAAATTTGTTAGAAGCCACCATCATCATAATCAACACAACAGTACTTAGTTTTGTAAGTACTTTCATGATCACTTTTCATTCCAACCTCTATTTTTGTAAAGCAAGTTTTACTGGATCTTCAGTCAAGGACAAAAACCTTCAGAGGAAAAGGCAAGTCTCTCAAAAAGGTTTTATTTCAAATTTTTAAAAACTGGCAGAAAATTTAGATAGAAAGTAATACTTAAAGCTAAAAAACTTCAGCAAAACCATTTATTTATGTGATCAAGAAAGACTTCAGAAAGGCATGAATGAATGTATTTACATTACTCCCCCTCCACTGTCCTGATATTTAAGACAAGGAGGGGACCATTTTCAAGGAGGAAATAAAAGAAGAGGCCAAAGAGGTCTGTGATTTCCTCCCGTTACGACACTAAATAAAGGGAAGACTGGAGTATCGAACTTGCATCGAGAACCCTGACTACTAACTGAAATACAGAACTATCAAACAGACAGAGAAGCTGGGAAAACCAAAAAGCAAATGGAGCATACAAACATATTAGAATAAATGGTTACTAGTTCTTATTCAAATGGCTGCAGAAGATGGAGTAGCTAGATGCAGGAGAGTGTATTATCTGTTGAGTTTTACTTAAAAAATCCATTCCTTCTGGATTCTGATTCTGACCAACTCAAAAATTAGTATTCTGAAATGACTTACTTGTTGCAGTAGGCCAATAGCCAGCCTTGCCACCAATGTATGATCAGTAATGCAATGATTCAGTATTGCTGAATTGTCTAGCTATCAGTCATTAACTTTTTTAAACAAAGTATACAAAGACAGCTTGTTAACTACTACCTAATTCTTACTTTTTGCCAAGCCAACTGAGTCTGCCTGCGGGCAGGTTAATTTGATAGCCTCTTCACCAGTTTCCTATACTGTTGCTTCCTCCAGTGACCAAGAAAATTATATTCTCTCCCTTGGTTCCATAGTTAACTAGCACTATGAGATACAGGATTTGTACTGTAAGTTTTGAAAATGTGAAAATAAAAGTTCACACGCTTTTTATAAACAGCTTCCAAATCCTATTACTAAGGACACAATTTTTAACTCCAGCTCCACTCAGAAGCAATCATGAAGCTTACTCTAGTCCAGGTAAGGAGGAATTTCCAGCTACAGCAGCTCAAAATCTTGTATCATGATACTTATGCTTGCATGAAGACAGCTTTTGAAGGATGCACCCTCTGAGACCGTCTGAATCATTAAGGAAGCAGAACATCAGTTTCATTAGTTTTCCTTTGTCATGTTAGCTCCATGTCCATTTCACTACCACTGGGAATACATGGAAAATAGAAGGAGATAGGCCAGTTTCTCCAGATTCTGTTACTGTGTTTTTTACCTGATTTAGAACCTCTAACATCTCTTAACCTCCACTGTTTGGAATTGGTGAAATAAAAGTGAAGTAGTAGAATAAATGCCTGGAAATGTTTTGTAAAGGTACGGGTTCCATTGACTCCACCTCTGCAAACCAGTACCCACATCTTTATAAGAACTCGTACAAAGCAAGAATTTCTGAAGTAAGAAGATCTGAAAGATTTTGACTTGCACAGATAAAATTTCTAGATGTTAGCATTCTTTTGTCACATGTGTGGCAAATTACTTTCAAGCAAATGCCCAAGGATGAAAGACACATACTTGAAACAGTGAATTCATAGATTCTGTGAATACCCACCAAAATAGTTGTTACACAGATGAAAATAACTAGTATCTTAAAAAACAAAAGGTAGTGCATCGGTTTCTTTTTCTATCTCTTTATAGTTAGCCTGTTAAGTCTAGCAATCAAGAGGACTGCCTGAATTACAACCAAGCCAGCTGAGTGACAGAATGTCTACGTCCATCCCATCCTTTTAAAGAAATAGATCTGAGACATGGTAAATTCACACTAGTCTTTATAAATGTAGCCCACAACTATTGCAAATTGTTTTTCAGTAATTGCCAGAATCACTTACCTGTACAGTTTTTGGATTGCATGGGCTGCATTTTTTCTCACATAAGGAGATAAATCAGAAGAGGCTTCCTTAATAGCAAGCATCATAATAGGAACAATAATTGGGACACGGATACTGGATAAAACTCTTAAAGCACTTGCACGGATTAACTGATTAGGATCCTAAAAAACAGGAGTGAAGGGGTGAAATAAAATAAGATAGTGCAGAAACAAGTCATTAAATACACTGCTGTGCTTACACTAATTAGTGATGACACATTAAAACACGTAAATCTAAGTCAGACTTGCAAGTGAAGGTCATGCTAACAATTTCTTCACACAAAGATATTTTCAAAACAACAAAAAAAAGTAAAACAAATAAAGACACAGAACATTAAACATTAAGAAAATATGAAAATTTTACAAAGGAAAACATTAACATAATGCAATTTTCCAGAAAAAGTATGTTAATTGTGGATAAAAATATGAATATTTTGTTTAATAATCTGATACATTTGCTGCAATCCAAGTGGAATTCAGATATTCTGAGACAGACTAACTCAATTTTAGTGCCTGTATTTACAAAATGTCAAATAAAAATGTTGTTCTCAGTTGTGACATTCCCATTCAAGCTCTTGACAAATATCCATTCTATGCTTTATTGCAAGCTATAAATTGAAGCCAGTAACTAAAAATAATTTCAAAGAACATGTCAAAATATTCAGCTAAATGTTTTGAGATTTCTTTCTATTTCTTATCCTCTCTTCTTCTGCGCCAGTCCTTTGGTCAATTTTACAATACTAGGGTTAGCCTGGAGATCCAACACATCTGTATTTGGATGAACTATTATGTAAACGTATTCATTAATCATGGGGTTTGGAATACAAGGGAAAAATGTTGCTTAATCAAGTACTAAATCCCCTGAAATCTAGCAAAGTGAAATTGCAGTATTAGCAATTCACTATACTGCACAGTGTCTTGCAATAAGGTAAACTCCCAAAGATCATTTCTCCCAAGGACTGACAGCTGGCAACATATATTTTCACACTGGTATTACCTAATTATAAATTAAACTAAGATCTCAAAATCCCTACATCTTAGAAGCTTCTAAGTACTAAGTATCTGGATGGTGAAAGCTCTTTATTTGACTGTTTCTGGAAAAAGATCTTGTTCCTACTAGAGTCTGCAAAGTTCATCTGCAGCCACTTTAGTTTAAAATAAAAAGTTCCTTCAACAGTGGGAGGTAAAAAAAAAATCTCCACACATAAAGCCAAATTAGAATCATTATAAAATGAGAAACAAAACATTACAAAAACCAAACAGACCTATCTTTCATAGCAGGCTTAGTAATTTCTTTAGTTGCTGACAATCTCCACTATTTGGTGTCTACCCCCTTGTCACAGCACCAGTTCTTTTTTTGCTACTCAGCCACAACATGATCACTCCTCCCTCTGCACTCATTACTCACAGCTTTTAAAAGAGTCATGCCATGAGGAGTGTTCACTGTACACATATATCACAAAAAACACTGGATACAAAGTCATTTGAATTCTAGCTTTTTGTGGCAATCAGATAGTGAAGGCAGTACATATGACATTGGGATGAAAGTTCAAGGGAAGCGGACAGAAAACTCTCTAGTCGATGTGAGATCCTCCTACAGCTGCACAACTGGTGCTCTGATCACAACATCTTCCATCAAGATGCAAGGTGTGGGTTAAGTAACATAACTGAAATGAACCTAGAATACAAGAAGAGTACACAAAAAGCCCAATCTCCTTTTATTATAAAAACTGGCCAAATTTCAGAACAGAAACTTAATAAATCTTTCTTCTCTCCACAGTCACACTTCAAAGGCAATCCTAAACTTTGCTGTTTAATCCCATTTCTCATTGTTATCTCATTTGAAACAAGAGTACAAAAAGCTACTTTTTCAGTGTTTTTAATGAAAAAGTACCATGTGCAAGACACTGAAAATTTTAATTTAGGTACTACTGTCTTCCTTATGTTTCAATTCTCTGTTGTTCACAAAGCTCATTTTTTGACCTAAACTAAAAGGAATATAGGTGGTTCATGGTAATAACGGGGTCTTTTTTCCACACATACAAGTTACGTTGGAATGAGAAAAGTCATTCCAGAAATTAAATGTTTGGCATGTCGATTTGAAAGCACCATTCTGCTGTTTTTCTTTAGTGAAGCAATTTTACGTCTTTCAGGCTTGAAGCAATTTTACGTCTTTCAGGCTTACTTAGCTGCTTGACAAGGTTTGAGGTAGAAGAAAAAAAATACGTCAATCACGTAACTTAAAACCACTTTAGCAGATGTAGATATTTACATGCTTTAGTTTACCATACTACACTTACACAGATATATTATTTTTGTGCTACCAGCTACGAATTCCCCATAAAATGTTATTTAGTAGTCACTCACTTTCAAAGCACGCTGGAAAGTACTGATGGACAATAATGCTAGATCTTGCTGCTCCTCTGCGTAGCGCATCAGATAAACATACACAAGCTTTTTTATCTGAAAAGAAAAAACACAGTGAATTTCACAATGAGAAAGTTTCAGAATTCTATAAAACTAGTTTCTAGATTTCACATTTTTACCAACATTTTCTTCTAAGAAAAAGCTAAAAGATCCCAGAGCACCCATGTGCTTCTCCCAATGTCTTATGAAACGCCTGAGGTGCTGCATGATACCTAATTAATTTAACAGTCAGATGAAGAGTAGTAACACAAAGTTCTGCTTTATATTATTAACTAGTAAATTAAGACTAAAATAAGCTAAGATGCTGACATGGGGAAACTGATCACTTGAGCACACTTTTTTTTCTTATAGAAAATAGTTTAAAGTGAAATAGCCAAGAATTTCAACAAGACCATTTTATTTTACCTTGAAACTCAAAATAAATTACTTTAACATATTTGAAAGCGAATATAACTTAAAGATGAACTGTGGTAACTTACTTTCAAATCTGATTAAAAGAGCACTTATCTTGGATGAAAACAAAGGATGTTAGACTCACCTCTGCATGACTACAAGCATTCAAAAGATGCAATATAAGCAAAGCATACTACAAAGGATACAATGTCCAAAGATTAAGAAAACCTCAGTATGATTTTTGGGAGGAGGGTATTCAATTTAATTCACTTTACCCCAGGAAAGTTTAATTCACTTCATACCCAGGAAGCAGTGAAAACATTTTTTTACATTTGAGTAGCAAACTGACTGTTGGGGTTTATAATGGAAAATTCTGAAAGACCCTCAACTACAGCTGTGCTAATAATTACTGTCACTATCAGAAGACCTATCTTTGTGCCAATTCTAGCAAAAAACCATAATATTAAATCACAGACGGTTACACCACGCTAAATTATTTTTTGTTCAGTTAAAGAAGTAGCAATCAACGTTGACCACAAGAGGCCTGTGCACTGAATGACTGCAGGTGTGCAAAGAAAGCCTTCTTTCCTTGAAACCACTTTGTGACTAGAAAAGGAAGCACTCAGAGCTCCGTGACTACACTATTCTTTTACCATTTACCTTCATCCAATGTTAAAATGCTCTGTTCTATAAACCTAATCATAACAGGGTCACATTAGGCTTGAGGAACACAGGCAGATTTGTTTAATTAATTTATCAATATAAGCACATAAAAATCCATGAATTATTGATGAAGACTTAATTTTTGTTCTATACCACCAATTGTTTATTAGGTCACTTTTTGTATCCTTACCAACCATGACTTAGTGCATATAATCAAGCTGAGGTCAGCATGCAATTACAACAAAAAAATCATAAGGCACTTCTGTAAACAATAAGGTGCCCTTTGCATCTCTTCAAATAAATTAACATATTATACCACCTCTTCATCTCCATTTTCTTGCATCAGAGCACTGAGCCCTGATTTTTAAAAAATATAGCAGCCATTTCTGGGCAGAAAATTCAGGAAAATGACATGGATACAAAGAATGTTTTGTATCCAGAATTACGGAATTTGTATCCACAGAATTACAGAATGTTGGAAGGGACCACAAGGATCACTGAGTCCAACTCTTCGACAAATGGCCCATACAGGGATGGAACTCACAACTTTGGTGTTTTTAGCACCATGCCCTAGCCAACCGAGCTACTCTCAGGGTTACTCAGATAAATCAGTGTATTTTAGGCTACTGCATTGCAGCAACTTGTAGAGACAGATTTGGTTAAGAATTCTAAGGAATAAGGGAAAAAGTTGGCAAAACATTTTCAGGAAACAGGATCAATGCACTAAGAATCAGACTTAATCTAGTAATTTCTCATAAAGCATCCTATGTAATGGACCATGATAAAGTCTCCGAGACAGAAAATGTCTAACTAGATGGCTACAAGTACATCTACACTACAACCTAAACTTGTCATCTAACTCAAATTGATAGAGAAATTTGTCAGATGGCTTTACTAAATATCCTGATCTCTGTTCAGTTTAACAGCATCTTCCTGCACAAATATGTTAGCATTAAGTGGTAGAAAAATAGGTAAGTAGGGAAGTTTAACTACAGCACAGATGATGACATGTGAGATCACATAACTGTCTATTTGTTTTAAAATAGGAGAAAAGGTCCATAAAATATAAACAGTGAAAAGCTTCTACTAATAATGTTTGGTTATATGATTAAGACCTCATATTCACACCCACAAAGCATCCCTCCCACACGGGGGATGGAGGTATGTGTGCACACAACATCCTGCTCTAGTTTCTCCCAAGTCCATGACAGGAACCATCAGCTCAGAGATGCAGAAAGAAACAAAACAATAGGAGGGAAAACATATTTAGGACTCAGAGAAAGGATACCCTGTCACACTCCTCTCAGAAAAACCTCAGGAGGGCCGCAGCTCCTATGCCCAGGTGTTAAAACCACCAAAAATCAACAAAGACTAGAGCTCCTTTCAGACTGAAGGTGTTTACATGTACAGAAATGGGACACAGATGAAAAGTATTTTAGACATGACATGGGATGTTCTGGGGAAGAACTAAAGTAAAGGAGAAGCAAGGGATATCTACATGATCTGGAAAGTAATACATCAGGGATAAGAGGGCTGAACAGTTTGATAATTGGTACATCTATCCTTCTGTTCTCTGCATGTGAATCGCACAATCTGTTGCACTGACTTATTAAATTTCATTTTGAACTGTTTTCTTTATTTGGTGTGAAGATGCATTCATGTGCCTACACCTACAGTCAGGCCACAGGCTGGATGGCTGCTATGTCCATGGGCACCAGCAACTAGAGAGATGAGAGTGAGAGGATTAAAGTATGACTCCAGCATCTGCAATGTTAGATCAAGCAATAGGGATCTCTAAGCCCAAGGAGGCAAGCATCTGGAAAAAGTGAGGGTCTGGCTGCCAGCACCTAGGCTGGGACCACAAGCTAGATGGCCCCATGAGCATGTGTGTAACTGAAGAGACCAGAATATGTGAAACCAAGCACAAGCCAATTTGTCTGTGGTGCATCAAGCTGCACCAGCAGACAAGTGGGTGGTCTGGGAAGGAAGTAGGTGTGGGTGTGAGCATCTATGGGCAAGACCACAGAAGGAGCTGACTATGCCACAGACCAGTGAAGTCCCATCCTGATGCAAGGAAAGCCCATGGCCTGTGGGTCTCTAGGGACAAGAACCACAATTTTTTGTGCATCTCTTCAAGGGCACAATCACAGGGGTTTAGATAGTAGAGGAGCAAGAAAGTTCTGGCCAGAACCATCTGTATGTGCGCAGAGGTGCACACACTTGTGTGTCCAAGGGCAAGTCCATGAGGGAGCAGAAGAGTCCTGGTTTAGAGGGATTCCTGTGTGTAAAGACATTTGTACCAGCAAACGAGAAAGGGCTACAGCCTTAGGGGCTCATATGTCCAGATGCCATCAACAGGGGTAACTGAGATCCATGGGCCAGGCACTGGGCAGACTCCATGAGGATGAACACTGTATATATACACACATTCCCACTAGCAGACCATTTTGAACTGCCAAGCTGCTGATACTGTTTGTGCTCACCTGAATATCCTGTGGCAATTTACATGAGTGCCTCTCTACATGCACATTTGTTCTGGGTATGTACAGATAAAATATTTACATGTATGTGCACACCTACCAGGAATACAGTCTCAGCTTCACTACTGGTTGGGTTAAAAGCCTTGAACTAGGACAGTCTTGCTTCTATCAGACTAGAGGCTCCAGCCCTAACAGTTAAAAGAACTCCAGATAAATAATATTGTTTAGGGCACTTGTCTTTGTCTAAGGTCTCCCTGTTAAAAATTTTACTTAAGACTACTCATAACTTACAAACATAAATTTTTAACTAGTCTGATTTCTTACCCATATCTTTTTACTGCCTGTCACTAAAAGTACAATTACAACTTCTAAAATTATTTTAACACAGTAAATTCCTGAAAGACTCTGAATTAGCATCTTTGCACATTTGCACCTCATTGACTTACCAGAGCTCAATACTTGGCCTTGACCAAATAAATCCACTCTCTCAAAGAACAAAAAAACCCAAAGATTTCAAAGTAGTAACTAAAAAAGAATAATTTCTTCAAAGCTAAAATTAAACTCAAAGTTGACTATTACTATCCATCCATGTAACTAAGGAAGAAAACTGATGTTTTATCCATTATATCATGGCATGTTAGAGTGAGAAAAGAGTTTGCTGAGGCCATTACTATTGGAAATATAACCTTTAGTGCCATAAGCCAGGGAAAAAAATATTTTTTTGTTCCTACTAATAATAAAAATATAACAATAAATAATAAAGTCTGAAGTACATATTTTCAGAAGAGGACAGAAGAACTGAAGCATACATTCAAATGATTTCTCTCCTTAAAATCCAATACTTCAAATAACTGTTGCCCACGTTTTTTAAAAATTACAATCCTGAGCAGTAGGAAGTAACTAAAGTCATTGCATGTTCACTCTACTTTCATCAAACTGATGTTTGTTAGGCACCATGAGATCTCAAACTACAAACTTACAGATGCTATTTTTATCAAAATCTTATTTGTAAAGTCAACTATAACTGTGACACTTCTACAGAGTAGTTGTCAGAGTATGCGCAGTAATGCTAGTGAGCATCAGAGTTACATTTTCTACATACACCCTGTGGTTATACAACAGTAACCCTGTGGATTTAAACACATCATTCTTTAACAGAACCTCAATTTTTTAGCATTCTAGAAATCTGAATTTTCACAAGTCCAGGATGGACTTTCCTCCCTTGCTTTCTTACAAGAAACAACGACAAAAAAAAAAAGATACAGGAGCAAGCTACTTTTTGTCTAATAACACCCAATACAGATGCAAGAACACACCTTTTTTTTTTTACCCAGACATTACCTTTCAGCTTTGATCTGCATCAGATGTTTAAAGATACAATGCAGCACAAACCCAAGCTTTGCAAAAAGCATCACAATTCAAATACTGAACTACAATAACTTTCCTCAATTACATCATACCTCATAAACTTTCTAAAATTAAGTAATTTTTCTTTTAAATGTAAAGAGCTACTATTTCTTCCTCCAAATCACCCAACAGGTTTCTTTCATTTATGCATAAAATTATTACCATAATGTCATTATTGAAATAAACTCCTAAGAAGTTCCATTAATGATACTAGAGATTTTATGCATTATGTTGAAGTCTAATACAATTAGACAAAATTTTCATAAACAGATTTTCCACAACAATATGTTTAACAAGTTAGAGGAATACCTCAATATTTTTACTGGCAACATTCTTCACAACAGCAGGAAACAGCTCAGAAGCATTTTTTCCCTTTGCAATCATCTGAAAAAAAAAAAAGAAGAGACAAATCTGAGTAATGTAACAATATAAATTCTTAGAATGTGGTTTGGGTTTTGTTGTTTTATTTCAGATCTTTATTTCAAATCTCATTTCTATGAAATTGAGGATAAGGATTTGGGGCATTGTTAATTACTAGACCTTAAAGGATACAATCCATACAATAAAAACTCTTGGGTGTTGTCTGGTTATGAGTTCGCTGGAGTGGACTTGAATTGGACTTTAACACATAAGACAGCAAATAATTTTTAAAGCTTTCAAAATTACTAAAACCAAAGACCTTTCTAACCCAAAAAGCCCCACAGAATGACCTTTTGGGTGGTGGAGGGGTTAAAAAAGGCCAACCCAACAAAATCCAAGAAGTCATAGAAGCTTAAGTCCTGCTCCTTTTGCCTGGAACAGCTGTTGCTTGCAACAGAACCAAGGAGAAAAATAAAAATAAACATCACACTTTAAAAACAAAATCAAGTTATTTTCAAAAGCAAGCTAAACACAGAAGGCCATAAAGTGTTTATACAGAACAAAAAAGAAAGAAAACCCACAAAAGCCACACAGTAAAAGCAAGATCAATCAACCCACCAATTTATTTTGTTTTGAAACAAAGTTTTCGTGTTTGATCATGAACAAGGCATGTCACAAACAATAAAACGGTCACAATAAAGATCATAAACATCAAAACCCCGGCTTAGCTTCAGGTCTTGTTCAAATAGCTTAAGAAGGAAGTTATTTGTAGGAAACCGGGTACATAAGAAGGAATAAAATACCTTCATATACACTGCAGCTGCAAAATGTTCTGCTTAGATATAATTCCAGTAGGATGTCTGGCAGTGCTTTATGTCTAAACTGCAAATACTGGAATTTCAGGACGATGCTACATCAAGTTACATCAGGTTCAGTCTTGCTGATACAGACCCAGGGCACTCCCATCTCTAAGAATTTGTGCGTCTTGCTCAAGGTCAAGATTCAGCCAGCCAAACATCACATTAATCAAAACCCACAAAATCTCACTAAGAAATCATAGAATAGTCCTTTAAAAGTCATCTAGTCCTGCAGCAAGCAGAAACATCTTCAAGAAAATCACAGATCAGGCTGCCCCTCACTGAATGTTTACAAGGATGGTAAATTCACCATCTCTCTGGGCAACCTGTTCTCGTGTTTCACCACCATCTTTGTAAAATCTTCTTCCTAATCTAATCTAATCTAATCTAATCTAATCTAATCTAATCTAATCTAATCTAATCTAATCTAATCTAATCTAATCTAATCTAATCCAAATCAACTGCCTTTTAGTTTAAAACCATCTACCCTCATCCAGCAATCACAGGCCCTACTGGCAAGTCCCTCTCCAGCTTTCTCACAGACACCTTTATGTGCTGGAAGGTGCAGTAACATCTCCCCAGAGTCTTGTCCAGGCTGAATAACCCTAACTGTCTCAGCTTGCCCACACAGGAGAGGTGCTCCAGCCCTCAGATCCTTTTTGTGGCCTGCTCTGGAGCCACTCTAACATGTCTGTTTTTCCTGTCCTGAGGAATGCAGAACTGTATGCAGTTCTTCAGGTTGGGACTCTGTTAAGAGAGTGGAACAGAGCAGCATAATCATCTTCCTCAACTTGCTGGCAACACTTTCTGGGCTATTAGCGAACACTGTCAGCTCGTTCACCAGCATGCCCAAGTCCTTCTTGTCGGAGCTGCTCTTGATCCCTTCATCCACCAAACTCTGCTGATACTGGGGGTTACCCTGACCCGAGGGCCAGACCTTGTACTTGGCCTTGTTGAACCCCACGAGACTGCCATGGGTCCACACTGCAAGTTTGTCCAGATGCCTCTGGATGGCATCCTGTCCCTCACGCATGTCAACTGCACCATTCAGTTTTGTGCAGCCTGCAGATTTGGTGAAAGTGCACTCAATCCCATCATCTATGTCATTAATGAGGATATCAAACAGTACAGGTCCCAGTACAGACCCCTGAGGAACATCTCTTATCACCAATGTCCACTGGGGTCCAAGATACATAAGCAATAAAAAATACCCAGGGATCCAACAAAGAAACAGGAGTTTGCAGCTGCAGTTACTCATGTCCATGACCATTACATTCCAACCATTACACCACATTATACAGCTGATTAAACTTCATATTCTCAACTCACAGATCTGTTTGTGTATTTCATTGATAAAACACATTAAAAGCATAAAGAGTTAGGATCTCATGCAACAAAAGCAAGAACACACAAAACCAGGAAATATCTAGTAAACCGCATATTCTGAGAAGCTTAGGAGGATGCCAGAAAGAAGGCAGCTGTAGCTCAAGCTATTATTCAGTCTTTCAAAAAGGGAGTAAGAGCAGCTGTCCAGCATGACATTTTGATCTAACCCATTTAACATCTTAAACTGTTCATTGTACCTGTATTAAAACACAGGAAGTGACACAAGTACTGAGAAAAAGCAAGCACATTAAATGGGTTCCAAGGGGTTTTTAACTAAGAATCTAAAATAGATTTACTACTTTCAGGACTGGGGGGTCTCCACAATAAATGCCAAATTCAAAATGACAAGGTAGAACTTAGCAACAAGATGCACTGCAGAGAAATAAGAAAGAATGAAAAATTATCATCTTATCTTGGTGCAACAGAAGTCACAACACTCAAAAACAGGGATGATCCTCAGACCTCCCTGATACATTGCAATGGTATGACTCTATGCATTACTGGGATTATTCAATTGATCTACCATAACAGCTCCAGTGTATCATGTAAATATGTATTTAAGGCCTTTTAAAAGAGTGTATTTTGATTCATTATTGCATAACAACTCGTGTAGACCCTCCTTAGCTTATGGATCATTAACCTGAAACAACATAAAGGTTCTTTCCAAGACTAATGTCTATCAAATCATTTTTGTGGCTGTGCCTAGACATTTGCCATTTATTTGTGTTGTCTTATACACCTGGAGTTCTTGCATAAAAACATTCATTCTAGTGCAAGTGCTGTGTAATGTTAAGATGTACTTTTTTTTTTTCCACATGAGAGACACACAGACATGGATGATACTCTGAGGAACTCAGGCATGTGACAGTTTCCTAAACTTATGCTCTGAAATCTTCAGGAGTGAAATTTCCCTGGTTTTTCCCCAGAAATTCAAACAGGTTTCACTATCTAGTACTCATTGTTTTAAGATCAGTGAATCTTTTAAAAGAAATATCAGCTTTATGATTTCATGCATATAGTAGAATATGTACACAAAAATTTATTTCTAAACCAGCTGTGTTGCTTATATTCTTCCAAAGACTGCAATTATTTTATTGCATGCATATAAGAAGAAGAAACATGCAAAATAACACACTGATAAAAAAAAAAGGTCATTGATCATGAAAGTCATATTTTAGCTAAAAGTACACTTAGGTACCTTCACACATAAAGGGAGAAGTGAGATCAAAACTGGACTACTCCTATGCTTGAAACAATGCTGTTTTAAGTCACTCTCTGGAAGACAGATTTTGTTTTACTTGTAATGAATCTCCATCTCCCTAGGAGAAAGTTCACAAACTATCTTAATGGAGGAAGCAACCACAAGAAGTGCACCAGCATTCTCCTGCTACTTTGCTATCACACCTATATGAACAAATGAAAGTTAAGCCTCTTAAATACTAAAATATTTAAGACAACTGTTGGTATCCTAGAATTATAGTCATACAGAGCAGTTTAGGTTGGCAGGAACTTTAAAGACTAACCCGCCTTCCGTGGTTAAGGACACCTTACTAAGCATCTTCCCTGTGAGGACAGGCTTCAGCCTAGAGAAGAAAAGGCTCTGGAGAGACATTAGAGCACCTTCCAGTATGTAAAGGGAGCTAAAAGGGAGCTGGAGAGGGACTTCTATAAGGGTATGTAATGACTGGACAACAGATAACAGCTTTAAGCTGAGAGAAGGTAGGTTTACACTGGATGTTAGGAAAAAGTCATTGTGAGGATGGTGAGGCAGTAGAACAGGTTGGCCAGAGAAGTTGTGGATTCTTTAAGCTTTTTTAACTATCTAACACTTAGAAAATAAGCATTCCAGTGATACTCTGACAATAGAGTTCCTTTTTCCTGTAATAATAAGGCTAGAGGAAGCCTTTCATCTCTGAAAAACACATCTCATTCCTGAGAGATGTAAGGTCCCCTCTGTATGTAAGCACAAAAGCACCTTTGTGCTCCACAAGAACATTATCACCACTGCTACAAGGCCTGATGCTCATATTGTGAAATGTCCCAGTCTTGACCTGTAAAGCTCATTGTTTGAGTTTGTTATGTCAGCCAGAGGTTAGTGCCAGGTATCTGGTGTGAAACCCACTTTAAACATAGCACAGGAAACAGCAAATACCTTGAAGATATGAAAGGAACTGAAAACAGAGGATTCAGTAAATCAAACAACTCAACTGTTAAGTAATGGTCAGCGCTATATGCTAGAGGGCTGTTTCTACCTCAAGTAGCAGCAGCTGAGCAAGGGAAAAATATCTAAAAATCAGAAGGTTGCACACTGCCATTTGGGGAAGGAGTGCTCTTCCTGCAGTGCAAAGCGCTTAGAACAGGAACAGAAAACAACAATCATGAACTTGAAAAAGGATAGAAATCTGCTATTGGAAACTGGAGAGAATTGTCAGAATTGGAAAATGGGGGAGTAGAAGAAACAATGTGCCCAGTAAATTCTGCCTTCCCTCGCTGAAGACCTCTTGAACCTGATCACTTCAGCCAAAGTCCATCAAGGATCACAGCTATCACTGCTAACTACACACCTCCAACTTCATGGTATGACACTTCCAGGAAATTAAAGAAGCCATTAAAACCTCTTTTGAATGTTCAGCAGGAGCAGGTATCTAAAATTACAGAGTTTGCTCATTGCATACTCATGTGTAATGACAGCATTTTTTGTACGAAAAAAGGAAAATAAAAAAACCAACCCAGTAAAGCCTTGGTTTAAAATTTAAAGCTGATTCAATTTAATGTTTTTTAATTCCCCCCATATATATAAATACACAATGACATTCAGTTTCAACAGTTTCCAGCTGTTGGCCAGCTATTCAGAAAACCAAAACAAGGGAGCAAGAGGCAACTTGCCACAACTCTTCGGCCCACAGCAATAACCAGAAAAAAATGACTTTCTGAGGGAAGCAGAAGAATGTAAGTTTACCATGGCACTTATAAAGGTCATGTGTTTTTGCAACAGTACATCTGTATGCCACACTGGTCAAACCCTTGAGCAATCCCACATCATGTTGGAGAAGATGAATCGAAAAACCTTTCCCAAGAAAGACATTATGAAACAACAGCTGATAGGTTACCCAGACCTCACAGGTAAATGGCGTCTCTGGCAGGACTAAGGGATTACAGGCAAAAAGACAACGATCCTGATTAAAATTCCCATCACTGGAGAATCATGAAGGGGGAAGCCAGCTCTGGAGTTAGAAGAAAGAACACGATCACATGACACCACCTGTACCTACTCACTTTGGTATGTACTTGGACAGGATTAAGTATGCAAAAACCAAGTAGAAAAATAAAGCACATCCCGAGTAGACTGAAAAAACAATGACAGAAAACAGATTCAAAGCCTCAAAACAAAAAAGCCAAGTGGACACTGAACAATCACCTTTAGTACATTCTTCTCATGCTTTTAAGAAGAAATAAAGTGATTCCATCCACTTCAGGAAGTTTTGTTTATAGGGTTTAAACATATAATAGTGTTAAACATTATTCAATCACACACATTCACCTGAAATAAGTTATCAAATATTCAGGGATGATGCTCAATCAAAAAAGAAAAACCTCATAAAATAATAAAAATAGTAAATGCCAACTTGTCATTTTATTCCTGCACATTTCTGTTGTTTCCAGTCTGATGAATTTGAAGCATCTCTTGATAGCCATTTCCAGTTCAAGGTCTCACTGAAAATAGTTGTTTACAGGTATATTTGCACTGTTACATAAATATTTTTAAAGCATGTGACTGAATATATCCAAATACACCAATTTCTACACAAAATTCCAAGGTAAGAATTTTACCATTTCTTCACCACAACTTTTAGAGATCATTTGAAGACTTAAGTACTAATCTGGTAAAGACTGTGTAAAAGGAAAGCATTATTCCCATCCCAGAAATAGAAATAATAATAAACTTCCATATCCCCTAACAAATAAAAACAGTAACAAAAAAAAAATTCACATACCCCAACAATCCTTTTCATTGCATCCAGCTTTGCAGAATCTTTACTGCTTTCCAACATTTGTTTTAGGTCTTCATTCCTATGGTAAAAATACAGTAAAGCACCAATTAGAAAAACTAAAAAATCAAACCAGAATACCTTTTTGGAGGCTTGCATCAGCTCAGCAACTTATGGTGAAGCACTACTCCCTCTTGCCCACTTTTAATTTTTTTTTTACTCTGTATAATGAAGTGTTTAGCAAAAGAATGTAACAGATTCTAAAAACAATGTAAGACCATGCAACTTCAATCTGCTGTTAAGTGAACCTGTCTCAAAGGCTGAAATCGTAAAGCACAAGAAGAGCTTAGTTTAAACCAACAACTCATTCACTTCTCCCTTGTCCTCCAGAGAGGGCCAGATGTAACAACTAGAAGTTGGCGTGTTTGTGTTAAAATATAATATCAGCTTACGTAAGTCACTGAAAAATCCAAACATGCTCTGAATTTCACTAAGAATCACAGATATAACCTTGTGCTCCTACCTGCCTTTCCAGACTGCAATTTGCTATCCTCTACGCTAAGGATTAAAAGCCTCAGATCTGAAGTACGTTCTACCAGTTGTAGGACTAAGATAGCTTGATGATTAGACACATACAGTGTCCAAGCACTTTTTGGAGCTGAAATAAAATTCTCTCACAAAAATATCAAGTTAATAAGAATGTTCTCTTGTAGATACAGCTTTTTATTAGCTGTCACTAATAAGAAACCTCATCCTGCTCGGCTTTTTAGAAGTAAACAGATCACAGTCTAACTGCACTTATAGAGTATGAAGGTTTACAAAAAAGATTCTTTGAAGAAACAGCTTTTTTGTAACATCTAGATTGCCTGATTTACTGAAAGATAAAAGTAGACAGAAACTTGAGACACCTGAAATATTCTGAAGAACTCTGAAGACTTTCCAAGTTCAAACCCTGTGAACCTTCAAACAAGTGAAAGGCAACATGGTGGGTAGACCATAGTGGGACACCAGATGCCCACAAAGCCATTCTTTCTCTCCCTTGCTGAAGCAAGATGGGGGTGATAGAATAGGACGTAAAAAACCTCATGTGTCAAGATAAAGACAGTTTAATAAAGCAAAAGCAAAGGCTGCATGCAGAGGCAAAGGAAAACAAAACATTTATTCTCTACTTCACATCAGCAAGCAATGTCCAGCCACTTCCCCAGGAGGCAGGGTTTAGCAGTTGCTCTGGAAGACCAATAGGAAAGAAGAAGAAAGAACGCCCACCCATTTTCCTTGTTCTTCACTTTTATTGATGACCAGTCATCATATGGTATGGAATATCCCCTTGGTCTGCCTGGGCCATGAGTCCTGGCCACACATCCTTCAAGGTTTTGCCCAACTCCAGCCTGGTAGGGAAGGGGGATATTGGAGAGGCAGTCTTGACTCCTGTGTGAGCGCTGCTCAGCAACAGCAACAACACTGGTGAGTTACCAACACCGCTCTCACTACCAATACAAAGCACAGCATGATGAAGACTGCTGCAAGGGAAAATAATTCCATCTCAGCCAGATCAAATATATCCAGACACGATTTTAAAAGTGAACGCAGAGCTTGGATATATATTGATTTATCACTGCTCTCATAATTTCATATGACAAGGTGTAAGCCAAAGCTGGAATTAGTTACAAAGAGAAAAAATATTGTCATTCATTTGGTCATAAACCCTTTAGTGTTTTTCCTACTTGCAAGGGACAGAATCACTCTAAAAGAAATTCCCTCATACTTTCAGAACCAGTACTGCATCTGCTTTGTGCCTCCCCACAAGAAATCCACATTGCCCACATTCCAGTACACATCCATGTAAGAACTGCAACCAGATGGAAAAAAAAAAACCCAACAACAAAACAATCAACACATTTCCTACTAAGCTAAGGTATCCTAAAATTTAGGATAACTACATGCAACTTAAAATTTAAGTCTAACTCCTTTTTCAAATCTAAGTGTTTCATGAAATAATTGGAGCAATCTATTACAGATTCCCTATACTGTCAATGTTGGCTTCACTTGACAGCCTAATATTTAATGATTCTCTTAAAAAAAAAAGGAAAAGAAAAAGGAAACATTCCATTTCCTTGCCTGCTTTAGTACCACTTCACAAATATCACTGGTAACTCCCTATTTTGTCTGCATCACACTCAAAGGTTTTTACCATCTTTAGCTACTCATGGACTATGTTCAAAGATCTATAAGGTCAGTCTTCTATTTGTTACATTTGTTTGATTATATATTTGGTCATTTAAAATGTATGTCCCATTCAATTTTGTCCTGCAGTTTTGCATACTGCTCCCATCAGCTTAGTAAGTCTATAGCTGGACACCTTCCTCAAAGGCAAATTGTAGCATACAAGGTACCTTCTTGTAACACCACTCAAGGTTGATAGATCTGTTAAAAATAACTAATGCTGTGATGCCATATGTGTTTTCCTATTATCCACATTCCCGTTCCAGGATAAAGTCACACCTTTCTCTAGATTAAACTCTACATGTTTTGACTTGACTCGAAGATGCTTGTATTCACCTCTACATCACCACACTTCTTTTAGTCACTCTATATTTTCCCCTCAGATCCATATCCTTATTTTTTATATCAGAAATAAAGTATTTGTTGGTTTGAGGCTATACATAAAATATCATTAATAATTTGGGCTGTTTACCTTTTAATCCATCTGTATAGTTCCATTTCCTACATTTTAGGAAGAGTAGCTTTGATTTAATTTTTGGCAGCTCTCTTTATTCCCATCACTCTTGGCCACAGGATCAGCTGATTTTGCTGACCATTCCTACTCAGCTATTCCTCATAGGATACCAAGTAAGTCTCAGGTTTTTTTGATCAGCTTGTAGTACTTTGCCTGACACTTTGCTCTAGCTGGATACAGAAACTCAGAAACCTCTAATTCCTTTTGCTTAAGTCATAATTCTTCCCTGTGCAGGAATCTGTACAACATGGTAAGAAAAGTTACACAGCAAAATGACAGGACTTGATTCAAAAAGTTGTTTTTAGTCCTATGCTCCTGGTTCCAGTTTCCTACTGTTGTTGCAAAATGTGAAATTTGTAAAAATTTTCTTAAGAAAGAATGCTCTTTGATGTTTCATCTTTGTATACTTTCAAGCCTAATCAACAACAAATGATATTCTATCTATGAAATGGATAGCAGCTAACAAGCAAGTTCACAGTGAGGTCTTTGTGTTAGAAAGACTAATTACTTGACTGTAGAATTGCCTTGTTAACGTTTAGGGCTTGCTATGTTTCAATGATCTCAGACCCCAGCTGAGGCTAGCAAAGCTTGGGAAGAAGGACACACCCCTGAGGGCAGACCAAGAATGCAAATTTGATGGGCCACAACAACATTCTGCAGGACCACCAACACAAAGAGTAAACTAACAAAGACAACTCAGCAATAGTGCGGAATCAGCTCCAACGGGATAAAAGGCAATTCTGGCAGGGAGAGACTATGACCACAGCCCACTGATTTAAAAAATCACTGACCCAGAATAAGAGAAAGGCTGAGCATGTGAACCAGTTATCATGAGAAGTGAGAAATTCATTAACCAATAGAAAGTAGAATACTAATCAAGAAACAAACAAACAAAGAAGAATATGCCAACAAAGCAGAAAATGTAGAAATAATAATTTGAGTTTGAGGATGAAGTAGCAAAAATGGAGGAAGTTACACACAACAAGATCCAAGTACATGCTGAAGACTGTCTCCCAGAATGTAACAAACAACAAGAAAAAGGTGAATTTAAGATGTAAAGACAGAAGAATGTTTATTGATGAGCTCTACTTCTAAATGCTTATAGAAAACATTCTATCATACACTTCAAATGAAAACATTTTGAACTGTTAGCTGGGAAGATATAAACCACAGAAATTTATATATGAAGATCTGTTTTCAACCAACCTTATTTCCATATGAGAAAAGCGGCAGGGGAAAACATAAAGAAAAAAAAATTAGAAATTAAACAACAGTTCTTGATGAATCAATTTGGAAATCAATTGTTACTTGAATAGATGGTTTGTTTGGTTTTTTAAATATCTTTTCTAACAAATAATAATCCAGGATTAGCAAATATTAGATACTTACAGAGTAAAATATTGCTCCATACATCCACCTTGATCACCAGCAGCAAGCCTGTTTTCTTCTACAGTTAGATATGGTTTCAGTGTAACATCAAAATTTTTCCCTTTAAGAGCAGACTTAATAGTGCAAGACACCTCAATTATTTTGCCCAGCATTGTGGAGTTTTGTTCCATTCTTTAAAGTGAAGTATGTAAAAAAACCAATAAAGAAAAAATCACTGAACTCAACCAAGGTTGCCTGCCTAGAGTCAGGTCTACTCTAAAAAAAAAGAAAATCTCACAAAGTAACAGGATATGCACTCCCTTGCTGTTTTAACTTCCAGAAACAAATACCATATGCAAATTTCAAAGGTCATTTCCCTCCAAAAACAACTCTTATCAGAGCCTCAATGAACAATGGGAAAAGCAAATGCATTTCAGTACTTTGTAATATAATTTACTGTACAAGTATTTTCATATTTTGATCATTAAGAAGTTTTAAGGAAATTTCAATCTTTTAATAAAAATCCTCTAAATAGAAATAAATGTAAACATAAATGTAGGTTTTGCAGTCACACTAGGGTTCATGTTTCTATACTCATTAGTTATGCTGAGGTGACAGTTCCTCAATACACAATCCTAGACAAATACTTCTTTATCGCTTACTTCCACTTGCCAGGGGCTCAGGAAAATGCAAGCAACCCTCAGCTGCATCAATACCTTTGCCTCTACCTGTGAAAACTTTGAGAGACTTTACACTTACAGAGCTAGGTACACATTATAGATTATTTAAATACAAACTTTATTACTTCAGGAGCAACACCAGGTTTAAATAAACCTAATCTGATAGTCGACAAATTATGTGGAACTATACGAAGCACGAAAGTAATGGTCCCAACAACAGCAGATGAAAAAAGACCAAACTTTTGGCAGAGTATCGATATATAGTCTCAGCCATTTTCCCTAGCAGTAGGAAGAGTTAAAATCACTCTCCAAGAGTGATTAAAAGACAAACCCCAGAAAAACACGGAGATTCCCACCTATCTGCCCAATGATGTATTCTAAGAACCCTATGAGACTTCCCTTGAGTTCCCAAGCTATAATCTAGTGTCTTAACATCTACTTCAATATAGGCCTACTGTTCTTAAAAGTTGCAAGCTGAAAGCACTGTTATAGACAACAATTAGAAATATTATACTCATATGAAATATTAAGTATGTGCTATGAAATATGATCTTTAGTACTTGTATAACATCTACCATAAAAGGCAACAAGTCAATTATTAATGTATTAAAAAATCAGTTCCCAGCTGCCTTTGTAATCTTTAGCACCACAGGCTTGCATTCCTAAGTATTACAATTTGAAAGCTAAAGTAGTATAAATTAGAAATGCAAACTCATCACCTAACTTTCACAGCAGGAATCACACATGACAGATTTGCAATGACACAACATGACGGACATCACAAAACACATCCAGAATATGTTCTCCTTGAAACGTTGGTTGAATGTTATGCAGAAGTAGTTGGTTTCTAACTTTGTTCTATGTTTTTATATTTTTTACTTGTAGCATTTAAGATATACACTATTTTTTCTTTCTACATGAAAATACTGCTTTCCTCATACCTTCATACCATTTATAGACACAATAAGGGTATGAGTATCGTAGGACCAGTGACAGACCTACCAGTTTGGACTAAACTTATAAGTGTTTCTACCAGAAAGAAACAAAAACCACCAGCTAATCTTTTCTAGTTCTCATGCTCTTTCTTGTGGCCTCTATTCTTCTGCCATTAAAAAAGGAATAAGCCACGTCTTTACAACTGCCCCAAAATAAAAGAGTATGGTGGGTGTAGTGGTGTGGTAAGTATATGGAGTGTAAGGAACAAAAAAAAAGACAAAAAACAACCTTAGATCTTGACAGTCACAAGATTATGCTTTAAAAGCCTGGCATCCTATGCCAGAAAACACTTTGATCACCTTACTCTGCATGTTGATTATGGCTAAGAAGCATCCAAAAGAAAAATTCTGAATATGCCATACTAATGTCAGCAGACACTTGGTCACTAAAACTGGCATCTTGCTGAGATTAAGCCTAAGATTACAGATTCCAATGCACAATATTACCCACTTCTACAGAAAAATAAAACCCACTTCTACAGAAAAATAAAGGTAGGCATAACTGTATATCACTGAGGTTTAAACAGCTATGTGAGCAATAAATCTGGGCCTCTGTCTCAGTCACTTTGCCTTCCCATAGGAACTATGAAAAACTTGCAGTTATACTAAAATATTAATCCAGAATCTGTGGCATTTGTCACTGCATTGCCATGTTCCTAAGAACTATTACTAAGCAAACACTTGCTCCACTCTGGTAAAATACACATTTATTTTCTATCGGTTTTAGCAACACTGTAAGATTAAATCCACAGATTTTCAAGTTTTGCTACAGTTTTGACATGCCAGTTACTGACAAAAGTTACCCACTAATCATGAGCCTTCATAGTAATTAAGCAGAAGATTCATGAGTATCAAAACTGCAACTGAAGCCCAACTAGCAATGCAACAATAACCTCGGGAACAGCTGTAATCCCCTCAAGGAAAGGAGAGTGAATTCTAAACAAACAAACCCTGGTGAGATAGAAGATCTTCAATATAAATATAGCACTATAGCACTGTAAGGAAAAAATTGGGAAGTGGTAAACAAATCCACCACTGGGGAGGAAGCAAGCTTCACCAGTTTTGATATTATGGAATAAAGCTCTTATAGAACAGAAGCTACAGAAGTCTCATTGCATTGAGTTTTAACAATGCATTTCTTGTTTCAAGTTTTCCACCCACTGTATAATTTCAGTTACACAGTACCAATTGCACTGTTCTTGCATTCAAGAGACTTCAGTTGGAAGGACATACTTTTAGCCAGAGCAAAATAATTTTTTTTTTGACCTTCAATATGAAATTCAAAATACTGTGGATGTTACCAAGTTTGAAGCAGAAAATACATATTTACAGAGCAGTGTAACCTTTACTCTTGGCACCTAAGCAGCAATGAAATCCTAGGGAACATCCCACATTTCCTGAAAAAATTAATTTTTTTTTTCTTGACATTTTACTGGTACTGCAAATTGCTTAAAATAAATTGGTTTATTCTAGGTCATACTATTGTGTAAACTGTAAACAAGTTTGAATTTAACATTTAAAGAGGAACTGCAAATTAATTTCAGACCCATAAAACACAGAAGCTTAACTGGTAGCAAATATATGCTGCAATTTGAGTTCATTTTGTTGATTTAGGGTTTTCTTCTAGTAGGAAAGTCAGAAATCTGAGTTTCACTGTGTTTTGGTCTATGCCATAAACTGTTTGAACGACATCTTGTGGTGCTGTTCAGTACTACCATTCTTTTCCATTTTAGCATTATATTTACTTCTAATTCACAACACAGAATTCAACTACTACTTCAAGAAAGCCTTGAATCATATGGCTATGAGTGTAGCTGTTCTATGGTTTAAAGAGTAATCAAGGTAAGAATTTACTTCTTTTTCAGCCACCCCTGATTTTTCAATCTGAAAAAGAAGCACATTATGCAAAAAGCAAACTAAATAGTTTTAAAGGATAGACTAGAGATGTGAGGGAAACCAGGATGATTGTAGTATCCTGTAAGGGTGAGAGCCACAGAGAACAAAACCAGTTATAGTCTGATCAGAAGCATAATTTAACTAGTTTAATTGTTAACTTTGCCACTAATTTCTCAAAGCACTTGCAATCTGGATGTTTAGTTACACTCTTTCTGTCCCATTGAGGAAACAGGAAAGTGTAAAATTAAAAATTAAATAAAGCATCTCCCAGTTCTCTGTTGTGAATGGATACAACCTGAGCAACACTTGAGCAACTCATTGCATCAACACCTGTTAAGCTGCTGCTACCACCATCATCAATGCAGATATGTAAACTATCTATATTTCAAAAGCTCTAACCAGATTGCAGCTAGTATAACAAAGCAGTTTGAAATCCCTTCTGGGTCGGACTGTGATTTGAGCTAACATTATCTGTTGTCAGTACAGTAGTTAAAGACACTTTCACCCAGCAACAAGAAATGTTGTCTGAAAGGATGAAAAGATTCAGTCTTGCAACTGCACTGCATATAACCATTTCCGATAGTACTCACACCACCAATATGGCAGGAAAACTCCAGAGAGAAATCTTCCTCAGTGGAAGACAGTTTTCTGAAGGCTGAAAGAATGTAATCAGAAGTGGTGCTGCCACTTAAATGGCTGAGTCAACTTAGAGCCTTTCTTGAGGCTAGTGCTCAGAATCTGCAGACATTTATAGATCTCTTTGCAGCCTTTGATAGTTGTGAAGGGATTGTAAGTGAGAAACAGTATCACAGAACAATCTCAGCTGGAAGGGACCCGCAAGGATCATTGAGTCCAACTCCTAGTGTTTCCAGCTTTCCCAAAAATATTGAGAAAAGGCTTCTTTGAAAGATACCACCACAGAGGTGGTGTTGCCAGAACCAACTCAGTGCTAGTATATTTACATATACGTCCAAGTTTGGGAAACACTGTTTAACAGCATTACAAGGCTGCTCATCTTCTGGCAGAATGTGAAAACCATTCTAACTTCCTCCAAGCACCAAAACTATCAAGGGGTGGCACAAACAAGAACAGCCTTCAAAAAAAGCAGAACTAAAACTGTGGAATTTCAGCCTTATAAGACCTGTAGATATGTCTATTTAATACCATTCAGGATGCAGAACAAAGCAAATGTCTAACACAAATAAATGACAAAGCAGTAAATATGCAGAAACCACACTGAAGACCTTAAAACTGTAAAACTTGCCTTTTGGAGCAAATAAAAAAGCCACAAAAATATAGTGACTGCATTACAGAGAGCCACAGCAAATCAACAATTCATCGTTTGCATCCTCATATGTGCCAAGTGCATGGCAATTAGAACATATTCACTGTGTGGCACTTCCCATCAGATCTGACAGATTTCAGTTGGAGAAATGTTCTGCAATAGCATGCCCACATTTGTACACTGCATTTAGCTCCTATTCTTGTACTGACTAGAGGGTTCAGATTTTATCTTGTAGACTTATCAGTTCATCCAAACCACTCATCTTTGCTGGGTTATACATCCTACCAAAACTGGCATACAACCATATTGGTGGGCACAGGGCCATTTTAACAGATGGAGAAAGAAAGTAGTTGCGCCAGTGAGCTAGTGCATGCATCAAGTTTGAATATTAGAGCTGGAGTCTCCTCCAAGAATTTCACAAACAGCAATCTATGTACAATCTCTCCATGACTGGTTGAACAGAATATGCCAAGACAAAACTAGATCAATTTAAGACTCCAAGAACACCACTGGCAGCTGTTGAAAGCAAGTTTTTAGCTCCAATGGGTTTGGAAAAGTCTTCTGCACAGAGAATTGGGGAATGAGTATCTTAATGAAATCACCATCTTCAGCTCTCTGCAAAACAGGCTTGCAAATCTCTGCAAAGAAAAATGAGTTTGCAGCCCTGCTGAGTTTTCTGACGAATGGCTCAACAAAACATGTAAGCCAGACCTGCAACAAAAAAAATCTAATAAATTACAAACGTATTTTGCTTGGCAGAAATAGTTTAAAGATGCAAATCAGTAAAGTTGAAAATATGTGCTATAAATTTTGCCATCTGCTTCAATACTGCACTTAGCAATTGACATGCACTGATGTTACTCCTATGGTTCACCTCTTAAGTTGTTACATTTTATCAGCTGAAGCAATAACTAGTTTTATTGCTGAAATTGTACCAATTCCAAGTACCAAATATTATTATATTCTAATTTTACATGCAGTAAGTTTTGTTTAAAATGCAATTAATATAGATGAAAATCCTCTGTCCACCTGCAATTAGATGTAGGCAGTTATAGCTGTACCCAAATATATGCAATTAACAGGGATTCTGTGTTTCTAAGTAGCTCTCCAGGTACTCTTACATGTTGGAAGGTGGTTAGAATTTTCATTCCTCCACTCAGAGCAATAATAATGTAATAAAGCATAATGTAACTATAAAAATATTCTATTAACTCAGGTGATGTGAATCACATAATATTTCTCTACACTAAACAGGAGATTTTGAGATTCCAGCTAGGCAGTGTTTACTGCATGGAGTCCATCAATCTAGAACTAGGAGAAATAGCTTGAGGCCCATATGCTGGATTCAGATTGTACGAAGATTCACATAACGTATCAGCTCTTACAAATTTTCTGCTGAAAATTTCTGTTATGGACAGAGACTTCTCTGGAGACTGTTTCCATTACTCTGGGGACCAGAATCTGACCCTTTCTCTATTTTTTGAAACATGTGAGACATGGCAATATCTAGAATATTTCAGTTCATAGACAAGTGTCAAACTGCCAATTTGGACACACAAATACATTCTTAAAACATAAATACACAATTTTTATAAAGGAATACCATACATGTCATTTCATGTGACAAGTGTGAAAGAGGAAGAGAGGAAGAGAGCAAAAGGCATCTCCAGTCATGCAACAGGGCCCTTTCCACACAAGAAGGTTGAGATTGATTCATCTCAGGTATGTAAGATCTTTCAATTATTTAGTTATTGAGATGCTTAACAGAATGAACACAAAAAATTCCATACTCCGAACACCAGATCTACTTCATTCACCTAAATAACCAAAAGGCTTTAACAGCACTACATACCAAAACCACAAGTTCTATTTGCCTCTTTAGTCAGGATTAAATAC
This sequence comes from Melospiza georgiana, assembly GCF_028018845.1. NCBI lineage: Eukaryota > Metazoa > Chordata > Aves > Passeriformes > Passerellidae > Melospiza > Melospiza georgiana. The sequence goes on from NC_080465.1 coordinate 42,962,516, forward strand.
ACAAGAAAAAGCTAGCACCAGTGTAATACATTTGTTATGAAATCTCTTATTCAAGAACAGTTTTAGTTTAGTAAGCACCAGTAAGAAATCAGTTCCTGATATACATGTTGTAATACTACAGAGAGATTAGAAAACCCTCCTCCTTACCACCTCTCTTTTGTCCTGAACATGTAGTCATCTCACAGAAGCAGACCAAAATTTTATTTTTGTGTTTGCTATTTTCTTTCACTGCAGTGGATACATACAGTGTATTATGCAATGAGAAACAATGCTTGCACATGGTGCGTGCAACATAATGCACCTTGCTTATATTAAGATAAAAGATCATTATCATTAAATAAACAGTTATTTTTAATAATCTTCTAAGAGTAAAACTTTGCATTTTGTCAGGATAAAGATGTCACCAGGTCAGAAATTTTGATCAACTAAGATATCTTCAATACGAATGGCACATGTTTGAACCAAGCTACAACATAAGCATGTACCAAAAATACTATGTTCGGTAATTTATTTGAAATTACATTTTTAATTGAAAGTTAGTGGACAGATCATTGAATGCTAAAGGTAAAAAACACAGCTTTAGCAGGAGAATGACAGATAGGCTTTTACACCAAGGGATGTTCAGAGCTTTTAGACGATATGAACTTCAGCAGAGTAGTCCTACTGAAATGTGAGTAAAAAAACAGGACAAATAATTTATATTAGACCAACTTTGGATTTCAGATTTAAGTGTACCAATACTGATTTGTGCCTCTGTGTGGGCTCCTAAGGATCAGGATCAAAAACAACTTATCCTTACAACTTCATTATTTTCTTAACCATTTTGGCCTACTTCTTCATGACAAACAGGGGAAAACGAAGATAAAAGACTGGAACTTTTTCAATGAAGTGCTTACAATACTATCTTGATACTTATACATCAACTACATTATATTATTCCGATTGACTGGCAACAGGCAAGCACAGGGCTCTGGTCTAACATCACTGCACTAATGTTCTGGGCCATAAACTATATATGTATCCCTCTGCTGACAGGGAGTATTTCTTGTATCATCAGTAGACCCAAGGAAGAATTCCACTTCCTCAGCAACAAAAAAGTTTGCCAAGCACTGAAAAAACACAATAATATCAGACATGTGTACCTCAGCAATAATGAGAGACAATCTAGAGAGATCAGCAAACAACATTTAAAAAAATCTAACAGTAATTTTCATTTAACCCTAAACCCACACATTCATGCAAAATATGCAAGGACACATCTTGCACTTCCCTGTATTCTCTTGTATTGCCTTGTGATGAGCAGGTTTCGCACTATTACTAGAGTGAACTATTAGAAATACAATGTATATGCTTGATGAATACTGCGTTTTCCAACTAGAGTGCCACACAGCCTGGTTTTCTAACAATAACCCTCACTTGCAGTCCAGTGGGTTTTTCACACTACACAAATCACCCTCCCTGGACAGCATCTGCTCCTCAACTACTCAGAGCTTAACCACGCAAGTGCTAAGCTGAAGTGAACTGCGTTAAGTGAATTGTGGATAACACCCTATTTCAGCAAGAATTTGCTTGTCAGCTACAAAACACCACAGACAGCAATGTCTGTTTTTCTCTCAAGTCATTTCTTTAGAGAATTACATTCCTGTAAGGGTAAGAGCAAGTCTAGAGGAGCAATTAATTAATTTGGCACGCTCACATAGCACAAGCTGCTGGTTCTTCCATACACATGTAGAAAACATCTCAGGACCACAGAGCTGTATTTCTCTAAGATCACTGGGGAGCCTCGGGTAGAATCACCCACTTCAGCTTCTGCATTTAATAAAACAGAGAACTATACTGTATCTGCAAAACAGTCCGATGTTTATGAGTTACTTAGAAAATTATGGCCATGTTCAATGAACAGGATACCCTGCACCCCGTGGTAAAAAGAAAGTAGCAAAATAATAGTTTGGAAATAAAGTGCCAAATTGTTTCTACGGAAGGGGATAAGGAAAGAAGGGTGCAAACAATGTAAATCAGCTAAAACACACAGATCCGCAGAAGCACATTTATACTAGAGCAGAGAAAATTTGAACTGGAATCAAAAAGTGAAGTATTTAGCAAAATAGAAAGGGAAAAAGAAATGAGACTCATCTGGCAAACTGAGGAGGCCCATCAGCTACTGTCTTATAGAGCTAAGCATTAAGAGTGTCTGCAGGTTCATGTTTTCGTTATTTACTCTGCTGTGGCTCACAAATAAACACATCAGTCGAGGTTTCCAGAGCATAGATGTTCTCTTTGTGCAGAACAATCAAACTGAAGACGTAGCAATTGATTTTCTAATGTACATGAGACCTTAAGTTTATGGTGCTTTTTATTGGTTGCTCTTGGAATAGATTTCCAATTTGTTGTAGAATACAATTCCAGCTTAGCAAACCTTTTGATCCTTTCATTTGGACATTCTTCCTCTCCAATCCACTTTTACTTTAAGGAGCTGAAAGCTTTCTGTACCAGTGCACTTGGCTGGGTTTTTTTATCTTCTCCATTTCCTCATTTTGACTTCTGAGCAAGAGACTGTTAACACTGTTAACACCCACTTCGAGCTGGCCACCTCGCACTGATCCACTACATTTCCAGCCATAACTATCACAAACACTTCTTTTTACAAACACTTTTTTCACATATACACATTTGAAGGCAAAATTAGGACAATTCCACCGCGGTTAGCTGCCGAAACAGAGGAGAATCGATAAGCAGTTTTTCGAACAAACCAAAAGAAACACTTTACAGATAACCCACTATCTATGTACACTTTAAACGCAAGCAAGCGAACTTTTCCGCGGAGTCACGACGGGAGTCAAGCGGGAGGCCCGGCTTCCCGGCCAAGGGCCCCGGGAACTGTCCCTGCCCGTGGGACGCCCCGCCAGCCCAGCCCCGCCCGCCCGCGAGCCCCCCTTACTTCTTGGTGTCGCTGCTGAAGAGCCCGAAGGCCGCAGGAGCCGAGGGGGTCACGGTGGGAGCCGCCTCCTGCGCCAGCTCGGGCGCCGCCTCTCCGCCCTGCTCGCTGTAAGTGAGCCCGTTGCCGGACATGGTGGTGCCCCTGCTGAAGCCGCTGCGCGCCCGCCCCGCCAAAGTTTCCGTGGCGGCACCCGCGGCGCTGCCGGCCCGGCGCTCTCCCCGGAAGCCGGGCGGTCACGCGGCGGGGGGCGGGGCGGCCCGGCCCGGACGTGCGGCCGGAGCCGCGGCCGCGGGGCCGGGGGAAGGGCCGGGGGAAGGGAAGAGCCGGGCGGCGCCGCCGCGCCTCGACCTGCTCGGCCTCTGCCGCGCCCTTAACAGGCAAAGCTTGGCCTAGAGCGTCGTTTGCGGCTTCTAGGGACCGTGTTACGAATGCCAGCACTCCACTCTGACGGTAGAAGCAAGCTGCTTACATATGCGGCGCCAGAAGTTTAAAAGGATAGTTAGAAGTCTTCTGAGGGAAGTTTCTCCTAATTCCTTTTTACAATTCTGTTTTCCTACGTCCATCTTTCCTATATCCCTTAGTTCTTCAGGAATAATCTGTGTTCATTAGAGCAGCCTTCAGTCCATCTCCTGACATATGCTAGTGGAGTGCAACTTTTTCCTCCTTAGAACGGAACTGATTTCCAAAAGGTTACCTGTTCACAATCAATACTTTTTATTTTGCAGAGAAGGAAAAAAAAAAGGCAGGGGGAGGGGAGTCTCATATTTCTCTGAAGCAGTTTTTTACTTGCTTGCTTTTCAGCAACTTGTACTTTTCTGATTGAAACTGAGGCATTACCAAGCAAATTTTTTTTAATTTATGTTTTTATTTAATCCTTTTTATAAAAGGATTTACCAGTAAAGGATTTGTTAAGAGTGTGGAGCTGCTGTAAAGGTAGCTGTTCCTGAATACCTGCCTTCTACAGGTGCCAATTTTAAATTTTTTTATGATCTCCGACAGCTTTTTTTTCCTGTGTAGCACTGTTTTTCGAAAGTCATGGTTTAGATTGGGAAAATGCCAGTGTGAATATTCTTGACTATCTCCATTTTGCCTATTGGTTTTTCAGACTTCTATTATTGTTCTGCCTTTTGCATTGTTTACAGTAGCAGTCATCATAGTTTTCTTCCCCTGTAGAGAGAAATACCTTATTATTACTACCATAAACCGTCACAGGAAATATTGGTACTCATCCTGTGATTTGATTTGAGGCAGACACATCTCAGTCATACAGAGCCAGAGAGAATTCTACAATCTGATTTTTAAAGCATCAAAGACCAGAGTAGGCTTGTGGAGAATTTGATCTGAACCAGACAAAAATGGACACCCACTTCTCTCTACAGAAGGATCTGAGAATTCCTGTCAGCAGTCCTTAGAAATTGTCTCTGTTTTTCAGACCGTGCCTATTTATTTCAAATTGTAACAGAGACAGCACTTGAACTTTGACTCCAAACATGGTTTTGTTTACATGAAGAGGTTGCTAGCTATGTCTTGTATTCGTGTGCCAGGCACATAGAGTGTAGGAAGGGGTAATTTATAGGAGGCCAAGTCAACAGTATGTAAGGTAGATCTATTCTAGTTTCACTTAAGACTGTCCACTTGTTCTCTCAGGCAAGAGGTTGCTTCTTTGTATAAATACATAAAATAAGGCTTTATTAGCAGTAAAAGCTCCTTAAGTACAATAAACTAGGGATTTTTTTACCATGTATATCTACTACATAGTATTTACTATATGTACTACTTAAGTATTCTTAGAGTGAATGGAAAAATAAAACAATAGAGTTGTAGTATTTGTCAGAGTAATTCATGACTCTGACAAAGAGTCAGGCAAGAGGTTGCTTCTTTGTATAAATACATAAAATAAGGCTTTATTAGCAGTAAAAGCTCCTTAAGTACAATAAACTAGGGATTTTTTTACCATGTATATCTACTACATAGTATTTACTATATGTACTACTTAAGTATTCTTAGAGTGAATGGAAAAATAAAACAATAGAGTTGTAGTATTTGTCAGAGTAATTCATGGGAGTACAAATGGCAAAAGTAAGACAAATGGCTATTGAAGTGGAAGAACATGGGACTGTGATATGAAAAGAGAAGGAAATAGTAACAGTAATGCAGAGCTTCACTTAAATACTACTTGAAGATTTACTAAGTGTAATTGAAAATTCCTATCAGGAGTGTTAGCTATGAGCTTTTGCTATCAGTTCTTGATCTAGTTTTGGCTTGAAATACACCACAACTGTTCAATGAATAGCCTTTTCCTGTGTAAATTATGTCTTCAAAATCACCCTGCAGTGATAAGGTACTTGCACATTGAATTTATACCTGTATGCAATTATGTCAAAAGTACGGAATCATGGAACACTAATTACTCCAGATCTAAATTCTCCACTTACATTAATTGGTTACAGCATTATATATTTCAAAGTTTTGTACAGCATAAGAAAATTAACAGGCAGGGCTTGAAAGAGAGAACATAGAAGGCTTTTGCTTCTCAGTTTTCTACTTAGCTTTTTTTTCTGAAACTATTTCACCTCCTTTATTCATACCATCTTTACAAATCCACTTACCTAGTTTCTGGTACTTACATGGTTTCTTACTTTTCACTCACACAAAAATTACCAACTATACAGTATGTGGAGACATGCAAGCATGTACACATATAAGCATGGACACAGCGTTTAGAAGTTAGTTGCACTGAGAAATAATTTCTAAGGCTCAGTGGAAAAGAGGATGTATTTTTATGGATAAATACATAAGCATTTTCATCAAAAGTCATGCATACATATGCTTTTGAGGGGAAAAAATTTACATTGCTCTACTAATTTTGTAGTTCCAACAAACATTAACTTTTCTAGGCTTTCTGAAACATTTGCACAAGATACTTTGCAGTGTTTTTTACAAAGTTATATATATTTGTGGCCACTGGACTGCCAGTTGCTTATTGTGTGCCCTCTTGTGGCTCAGATTACTGGTATGTTATTTGTCATGAAAAGGACATGAGATGTATTGAAAATTATTTTTAATTGTTGTTTGTCTCAGAATTCAAGTTCTGTATAAGAGAAATATCAAGCTACTAAAAGCTTTGCTCATATTCTGTATGTTGCTAATAGACTCTCATGTATGGAAAATATACAGGTATTGCAGATTCTACACAAATGTCTAAGAGTATTGTCTTGTAAATGTAATTGATAAAGGGTAAGTAATGATACAATCCAAACTTCTTGTAATACTATTTTTCTTTCAGTAGTGCTCTAGAAACCTGATGCATAATAAGTTACTTTAAAATTAAGCACCAAGAACTCTTTCTCCAACTTGACATAATGGATTATCAGTCTGAGGCGTGAACTCAGCTTCCAGTAGTCCTGAGCCTGAAAAACACTTTAATCTGCCTCCCTCCAAGTGAATCAAGATTTGTGACTGTAATGAAAGCAAATGAGGTTTTCCCAAAAGTACCAGTTCTCTATTCCTTCTTAGCAGGACTGGCTACCATGTCACAGAAGTTGAGTTTGCCTATCAACTCGTGAAATCAGAATACTTCAAATTATCTTTTATTCTTTTTATTATACAACTCTTCTGTAAACTCTAAAATTATACAATATATATCTTATCTTCATCAGTTTATATTCCTTCAAATGATTATGAGGATTTTAGCTAAATGATGAATAGCAAAGTAGAAGGCAAAAAGCAGAAACAGAGCACAAAACAGAAACATTTGAAAAATAAAACAGTTCTTCAGTTGTAGAGTTCTTTTTAATTTCTTCAAGCATAAACATGCAAAATAGGTATTAGTAGAACTGGAAACAATATTAAGTATTACTTTTGGATAGAGAACATCTTGAAATTAAAAAGAGTGGGATTATATTAAAAAATATTACAGAAATACAAATGTCTCCAATGGAATAGGCGCTGTGATACTGTCATACTGATATCAGACCTTTGGTGTGTTTGATGGTGATTAAAATCCATGTAAAATGGAAGGTGCACCAGTTTTCAAAACTTCCACTGTAATTAAAAATATTATTTGTTATTTTTCCATTGTTTAATCTTCCCAGATATTTAAATATCATACCATCAAATATGATATCAAAGCAGGAAACCTAAATCAACTGCCAACCATTTCCCATTAGTCCCATGACAGAAATGTTCACAGACCTCAAATAATAGGATTAAAATGTTAAAAATTGTGTTCAGATGTTTATTGCATGACATCCTCTATTTTAAAAACCCTACTCCTGAAGAATGAAAACATTTGGCCTTTTCTCAGATTTGTTTTAAGTAGGAGAAGAAATTCACGATGTGGTGGATTCTCTCAAGTAACCCAGCTAGTTATAACTATGATTCTGAAGAAATCACCAGTTACAGATTCAGTCTTGATTGGCCTTTTCCATATAAATTCTAGGTTTCCCCTTAGATCTATTAGTGAAACAACGATAGCTTGGGTTTGCCAATTTATCTTCTCCTTTTCTTAATCTGGAGAAGCATGGAGTCTGCAGTTACAACAAAATATTTAACCAGTTTAAGTAAGGAAGCTGAAATAACTTTTTAAAATCTTGTGCCTAGATAAACAATTTGTACTGTAACATATCTGACCTAATTAGTGTTTTAGTTTGATAGTTACAGTTTGTAATGTACATTTATTTAAAGATCACTTTAATCTAGTTTAGATTAAAGACTTTAAGAAGAGGGTACATGGATGTGGTTTATGTGCTTATTATAACATCTCTTCTTTATTGTGCTGCCATTATCTAGATTCTCCACTGAGTTAGGCTGCTCTTGAAATACATGCCTTGACAGTTGGAATACTTCAAGTGTCTTACTGGATCCTGAGATTTTAAAGCAAGTCAAGCCAGACTTACTAAGGGCTTCGACCTTGGTGTTGCTTATGTAACCTGCACATCCTCCATGCTCTACCTTTAAGCTACACTAGTACAGGTAATATGTATTTGTGTTCATGTTTGATTTCTAAAGGTACTGCAAGTGAGTTGTTTGGCAGAAATAAAAAGATAAATAAAAAGAACAACAGGTTTATAAGATCTGCTCAAAGTGTTTCTGTATCTTCCAGTCATCTTAGATCTCTCCTAAAGAACCTCTATTCAGTTCTTGAGATTGAGATTGTAATTCAGTTTATTGCTGGATAAGCAGCAATTACAGTATGTGGAATAATAAAAAGAGAAAGGAGGCAATTTTGAGCAACTGGTCATAGGCAGAGAGGAGGCTAGTGTATTACAAGCACACTGTAAGCACATTGTGATTTTCTTGGCATGGAGTAAACTATGCATTAGTCCTGGTATACATTACAGTGGTACCAGAATAAGTTTTACTGATATTGGATTAATATATAATGTAGCATGCCCCTTTCCCCCATAGCTGGAGCACCATACCCTTCAAAAGTAACATCCTATTTCTACAGCATGCACCATGTGTGATGTCAAGTGGAGGGGGAAAAAAAGCCAGAAAAGCACCTATTTAAGGAGATCACAGAATCAGAAAGAATCATCAGATTTGGGTATGATTGGCAAGGGCCACCCTGTGTCGTCTTGTCCAACCTCCTTACACAATCAGGTTTCTCTAGACCAACGGTACTTGGGAGTGTGTGCAGACAGCTTTTGAATAATCTCTTTTCTGGAGAAATAGACTCCATACCCTCTCTGGGAAATCTGTTCCAGTTCTCAGGCACCCTCACAGCAAAGAAGTTCTTCCTCATGTTCAAGTAGAATTTCTGTGTTCCAGTTTCTGCCCATTGCCTCTTGTTTTATTGTTTGGTGCCTCTGAAAAGAGCCTGGTCCACCCTCCTTACATCCTCCCTTCAGACACTTCTGCATCAATAGATCCCCTCTCAGCCTTCTCCAGGCTAACCAAAACCATCTCCTTCTTCCTTTCCTAAAAAGTGACGTGCTCCAGTCGCGCCATCTTTATAGCCTCTGCTGGACCAGCTCCAGGAGCTCCATGTCTCTGTTGTCCTGAGGAGCCCAGAACATCTGGAGTGCTGTATCCTCACCAGGGCTGAGTAGAGGGGCCGAATCACCATCCATGACCTGCTGGCAATGCTCTTCCTAATGCCCCCATGATACCATTGTCCTTCTTGGCCACCGGGACACACTGCTGGCTCATGGAGAGCTTCTTGTCCACCAGGACCTGTAGGTCCTTCTCCACAGAGCTGCTCCCCAGCAGGTCAGGCCCAGCCTGTGCTGGTGCCTGGGGTAGTTCCTCCCCAGATGCAGGACCTTGTGTTTTCCTGTCATTAGAGATAGTATCAAAAGACGTGCTGAAGTTGAGGTAGACTATATTCACTACTTTCCCCTCATCTGTCAGGGTACTTGCCTCATTATAGAAAGTAAACAGGCTGAGCAAATGTGGTTTCTCCTCGTTGATGACTCTTGATCACCTTTTTATCATCCATGTGGATAATGATGGTCTCCAGAATGAAGTGCTCCGTTCTTTCCCAGGGATTGAGGTGAGACTGACTGGCTGGTAGTTTCCTAGGTCCTCCTTCTTGCCCCTTTTGAAGACCAGGGTGACATTTGCTTTCTTCCCATCCTCAGCACCTCTCCTGATCTCCATGACCTTTCAAAGATGGTCTCACAGTGGTGTCCACCAGGTCTTTCAGCATTCATGGATATGTCTGTGGACTTGTGGATGTTAAATTTGACTAAATGGTCTCACCTAATCCTTCTCAACCAAAGAAAAGTCCATCTTTTTTTTCAAACCTTCTCCCTGATCTTCTGGGTTAGAGTTTCTAAGGGGCGGCCTTGGCAGTGAAGACTGTAGCAAAGAAGTTCAGTAATTCTACTTTCTATGGAACCTCTGTCACTGGGGTCCCTGTTCCATTCAGTAGCAGGCTCACATTATGCCTAATATTCCTTTTGTTACTGATTAATTGAGGTATCGGTGTATTTTAAAACAAAATATAAAGTGGAACGTGGAATTAAATAAGAGACAGCAGAAATTGGTTTTAGAAACTGGAAGGAACAAAAAGGAAGAATGAAGTCTCAGAAAACTATGGTGGCTCTTTCAGGTGGTGATCACAGAAGATAAAATTCTTAACAAGATTGTAATAGAATTTGTGTAAGAAACATAGGATAGTCTCTTATTGCAGGAGAAACAAAGGGAGAAATTAAAGGCATAATGCTAGAAAATGGTTAGTCTTCACATTTTCCTAAGGGTGAAACGCTTGCGTTACTTATCGTAACAGATTTTTTTAAATGTATGGTAATTTATAAATAGTTTCAAGAAAGAACATAATGAACTGGCTGAGAATAAGGTCTTTAAGCAATTGCTACACTCAAGTGCACTTGTATATTAAAGGGGTGAAAAGGTCAATAAATTATTTTCCTGGCAGACACCAGGCGTGAGAAAGTTGAAATAACATCTTGGAAATAACGCTAGATACAAAGAAGATAATTTCAGACAAAGGGGGAAAAGAACCAAACAAACCAGCATTTTTTTTGCCAAACACTTCCCTTTCAGTCACATCTGAATAGCAGCCATTCCTAACCTGGACTCTCAAGGCCATGGAATTGTGTGTTCTGTTGAACAATATCTCTGTGTTGTTCTAGAATGAGGTTAGGGCTTCTCAGGACCCTACAACAGAGATTCAAAAGCTAACTTATGTATCGAGTTAACTAAGTCTTAAGTTTTTTTCCTATGATTAAGAGTTATTGCTCAGACAACATGTCCTGTTTCTCAAAAAAAATGTAGGAAATGCAAATTATAGAGAATTTGTAGTCACTTGTATGAAAAATTTCCTTTTAAAATATTTTATTTTAATAAACTTTCTGATCATTACTATTAAGTTAATAATTATCTTTCTTTTAATTTCATTTATTACTAAAATTGAATGGTATATATAGAAATGTTCATGTAATTACAAGAAAGTTTAAATAGTTAATATATAAATTAAGACAAATAAATTAAGTGAAATTTTTAATAGCAATATCTGACTACGTCTCTGATGCTTATTCTTTTTACTCTCACTGAATCATTTCAATACATTTTTTTCCATACTTTTAAAAAGGAATGTATAAATAGATGAGAAAAGTAGATTTCTTTCATTTACTATTTCAAAGGCTAAAATAAAGGAAGTATAATGCACATTTATAAGCTCTTACTGTTGAAACTATTTTCAGTGTGTATTTGCAAGCCTTTTTTAGAGCATAGGCTTCATTAAAAAAAATTCGTAGTTAGTCCTGTTCAGTGTATCAGAGGATGTATTTAACAAAACTTGAAATTATATAGAAAGATCAAGATAAAGAACGACCTATATATGAGAGGAAAAAACCTGAATAGACTTGAAGTCTGTGGCGTAGAAAATAGACATTTGATAGAGATCATTCTGGTTTATGATCTATATCTAAAAAGTCATGAATTGCACAGAGAATGTGACTCATTATCCCATTTGCTTGGAGTTATCATATAAAACCAGTAGATTGTAGGTCCAAAATAAAGAAATACTTGTTCTACAGCACAACTGAATATGTACTTTGATAGTTGCCAGAAGTACTGTTGATGCAGAAGTTTCCATGAGTTCAAAGAAAAAGACAAAATAATGAAAGAAAAGGTTATTGAACATAAAGGTTATTGAAACATTGCTGGCTTGGGAAGTTCCTGAACCACAAGTTTATTACAGAGAAATCTCATTATATAGTCTCCTCATTCTGATATTCTTCCATAAGAATCTGATTCTGGTAATACTTAGAAGTATTTGAGGCTAGACAGACCTTTGGTGGTGCGTCTGTTCTTATGTATTTCAGTTTACTATTCCTATTGCAGCTAGATAAATGTGTAGCTATTCCTTTTATAACACAGTTCAGCAGCTGAAAAATGAGAAATTGTGTGAAGCACAAAAGAAATTAGCACATACATTATCTAAGGGACTGGTTTAACTTCTACCAAAGACTGCTTCCATAACCTTTGATGTCTGCATTTCTTCTTTCTTTTTGTCATTAGTGACTGAGTCATGAAATGCTAGTGAAAGAAGACAGCTGTATTTCCATTACCCTTTTTTACTGGGTAGAGAAAAATGGTTTTTACAAAGAATAATGTTAAAATGAAAAGTGTTTTACAGAGAAAAAACATTGCTTGTTAGTGGTCTGAGTTGCTTCACAACAAGCAAGGCTTGTAATAATTATTCTGTTAGAAAAATAAAGGGATGGAAAAAGCAAAGCCAAACTAATGGTCAGTGTTGTACAAAGGAGTATGTCTACCAGGACATTCAAAAGGAGTCTAGGAAAAGAACTACTTTGAAACTGCAAAATTGAGCATGTGGCATAGACAAATCTGGCACACTAGTCCAAAAAGTGAGGGTATAGGAGTGGGGTGAGGAATCCATTTGGGGCATCAGGGAATACACCTACACAGTGACCAGGGTGGTCTGCATCTGGTTCTCCTCAGCAGAGCTTTGTGTATTAGGCTTTGCTTTTAGGGGAGAAATAATGCTGAGCATTAGAGAACACAACCTTACCCATCCACACGTCCGGTTAGATTTGGGATTGGGGGAACTGAAGAAAGTTAAAGCATAGAGTCTTCACCCTGGGTGCCAAACACCTTCCTTCTGCTTTGATAAAGGCATTTCTTTAAAACAACTTAGTATATAATATCCAATTCCTTGAAAAGAGGGAGACGAAGATCAAACTGCAGTTTCCTTTTGCAGTTTCCAAGCAATTTTTTTAGCATTCTGAGGCCAACTCTTATTCCTGCAGACGGGAAGTCACACCAAGACTTCCCCTCTGCTGAGAGCATCATCTAAACGCTTCTTAAATTCTTAAAAGTTTTGGGGCATATGAACAGATGGCCTGCTGAATAGATGCGGGAAAAACTGTGGATGTATTCTACCTGGACTTCAGTAAAGCTTTTATATTCTCTTCCACAGCGTTCTCCTGTAGAAGCTGACAGTCAATAGCTTGGATGGGTGTTCTTTTACTCTTTTTTTCCTCTTTCCTGAGTAAAAAGTAGCTGGATGGCCAGGCTGAGAGAATGGTGGTGAATGGAGTTACATCCAGCTGATAGCCAGCCACCAGTACTGGTGCCAGTCCTGTTTAATGCCCTCATTGGTGACCTGGACAAGGGGATCAAGTGCACCCTCAGTCAGTTCACAGGTGACACCAAGCTGGGTGGGAGTGCTGATCTGCTGGAGGGCAGGGAGGCTCTGCAGAGGGATCTGGGCAGGCTGGATCATGGCTGAGGCCAATGGTGTGAGGTTCAACAAGGCCCAGTGCTGGGTCCTGCCCTTGGGTCACAGCAACCCCAGGCAGCTCCACAGGCTGGGGCAGAGTGGCTGGAAAGGACCTGGGGGTGCTGGTGACAGCAGGTGAACATGAGCCAGGCTGTGCCCAGGTGGCCAAGAAGGCCAATGGCATCCTGGCCTGGATCAGCAATGCTGTGGCCAGCAGGGCCAGGGCAGGGATTGTCCCCCTGTGCTGCGTACTGGTGAGGCCACACCTGGAATCCTGTGTCCAACTCTGGGCCCCTTATGATAGAAAAGACATTGAGTCTAGGGAAGGGCAATGGAGCTAGTGAAGAGTCTTGAGGTCAGGTCCTGTGAGGTGAGCTGAGGGAGCTCATGTTGTTTATTCTGGAGAAAAGAAGGTCAGGGGAGACCTTGTTTCTCTCTACAATTGACTGAAAGGAGGATTTAGCCAGGTGGAGGTTGGTATCTTCTCCTAGGCAACAAGAGAAAGGATGAGAGGACGTTGCCTCAAGTTGCACCGCGGGAGTTCAGGCTGGACAGCAGGAGAAATTTCTTCGCTGAAAGACTAGTGAAACATTGGAATGGACTGCCCAGGGAAGTGGGAATTCACTATCCATGGAGACATTCAAGAAATGGCATTTAGTAGTATGGTTATTTTGCATGGTGGTGGTTGGTCAAAGGTTGGATTTGATGATCTTGGAGGTCTTTTCCAACCTTAATGGTTCTATGATACTTATGTGCTTGCTTTTCAAAAGAATTGAGGACTTCAGTATTTTTCAGCAAAAATTAATTGAAGCAGAGTTGGTACTTAGAGGAACAGGCTACTTTTACCCAAGTCCTTGCAAATGCATTGATGTGTGTCTGAATTCAGGCAATGTATCAGAAGAGAGTATAACAGCAAAACTCTTCTAAGTGGAGATGAACTTTCAGGCTTCCTGAAACAACAATATGTATAATTTTAAAGCTATATAGGTACTCAATAATTTGTCTACCTAAGTGCATCCCTTCTTCACTGTTTTGACTTACATCAGTACTGCTCTTCCTTTTTTTCTGTACATTGTTTCCCCTTTTTATTTTCTCTGAGTGGCAGTCAACTTCCCATAAGTTAGAAATGTGATACCAAAAATAAAGGAAGGCTGGGGGAAATCTCAAATCTCTCATTTTTGAAGGCAGGAGACTAAGAGATGACCTCTTTTTCTGGCCCACTCTGGCCTTTCTAATGTTCTTTTAATTGAGACTGTGACATAGAAGCAGTACAGAAAATCTTTTCTAAAGTAATTAGGGGAAAAAAAGTATGAAAACTTTATGGAACAGAAAAAAAATCAGAAATAAATTGCCTATAAAACAAAGTTTTAGAAGAAGGGTTGGAGGAATACAGATTGGAAAACCTTGCCAACATCTCCAAACACCAGGTTAAAGACACCAAATCTGGTTCTCTAAAGATTTTGATTCCATTTACTGATTTTTACCCATTAAATAAAATCAGCATTCTAAGCCTCTTAGCAGCAAAATAGAAATTCATATTCATCAGGTACTTCTTGGTCTTGAAGTTACTCTAAGATTTTTGAAATGACCTTAGCTTTGGCATCCAATTTAACTTAGTTATGTTAGAAATCTGTGCTTTTGAAACTTTTTTTTACGTGGTGATTTCCTGGTGTGGCCTTCTTTCATAGGAGACCCTGTCCCTCACTGAGCCCTGATTTTTAAGTTCATAGAGAGAAAAGGACTGTGCAAAGATCCACACTATCCTTACACTATGAAGAACTATATTATTAGTATGAATCAGCATCGAAGGGAAATAATAATAATAATAATAATAATAATAATAATAATAATAATAATAATAATAATAATAATAATAATAACAACAACAACAACAACAACAACAATAATAATAATAATAATAATAATATTATAGTATAGCAGCTTTATTCTGGATTGGTTAATGAAAATTGTCTGTGGCAGTTCCAACTTTGGGCACAAGAGGTAGATGTTTTCACATGGAACATTTCATTCTATCTAATACGTAACATAAGTAGTCAGTTTTTATACTTCAGGATAAGGGTTAGTCAGCAGTTGCTGATTTCCTCTTGTATGTTTTATGTGGTAATACATTTACAGAAAGTGAGATTAATTATAAATATGTAATGTGGAGAATGGGAGTAGCTCAGCATTTATTTACAATGGGTTATTTATTTTGCTCAAGGGACATTGGGGCTTCACAGGGAATGCAGTGTCTTGTGAATATTTTGTTCTCTTGACAAAATATTTTTATATGCACTTACATGCAATTTTGAGATCAGAGAAAGCACAGTGAAACAGTCTTGTGCGGGATTGAGTATATGTTGCTGGCATTCACCTGACCTGTGCTGAATCTAGTGACATTCTGTGTGGGTTGGGACTGTTATTTCTTGCTTTCTCCAGCCTAAACAGATTAAAAAGCCAAGATTGAAAAGCCAACCTGATTAAAAGCCAAACATATCTGTAGCTTTAAACACTATTACATTTTTTGCATATTAAGTTTACATTATATGGTTTGGAGTTTTTTAATAAGAAGTCATAGATAAGAATTACTTGAGTCCACTTATGTATTTGAATTTTTGACATTGTGAAAGCTTTTCCATTCCTTAATATCATGAAGAAAAAGCAACACGCTACTTTTACTTCATTTCTGTAGGGACAACAAGCACATTCCCTGGTTAACAGCTGCATAGAAGAAGGATTATCAATGATGTGATAATGGAATATTTTTGTATTAATGCAAATATGAACATTGCTTTGCATATCGACCTAAATTAACCATTATGTTCAAAATATTATCTGTATTTTAGTCTTATTACAGCTACTGAAAGATGATACTGCTTTTTAAAAAAGGCATCAATGTAGGCTTTAAACATACTTTTCCACATACCTGTGTGTTACACAGACTCACAGACTCCAATGTAAAAATGAATCTTTTTCATTCTAGGTCTCTTTTTGATGTGGGATGACCAGAATAGTGGGGTCTGGTTTGTGTATATGTTCATTAGAGGACACACTAACTTTATTGCAGTTACTTATATGAGCAAGGATTGCTTGCATGAATGAGAGTTTCAGAATGGGAACTTACTTTATTGTATGTTGTGGCCTGTAATGCCTTTTCAGGATTGCAGTCAATGACAGATATCTTGGTTTTGCAAATCACTATTTCTACTTAGTATCTGAAGATTTTATTTGTATTGTCAGTGAGAAACTTGGATGGAGAACTATAGGAGTCTGAAATTCAAAGGAGTCAAATTTTAAGTCATTACTTGCCATTAATTTTCTGAAATCCTATGGATAAATTGTTCTCATTTATGTCACAATTCAAACTTTTCTGTAATGGCACTTTCCAATGGATCATCAATATATGCTGTTCTTTTGTGATAATCCATTTTCATTGTGAACACTGTCCTATGCAGATTCCTGTATCCAATGCATCCACTTTCTTCAGATGTCATTGTGCTGAATTTTATCAGATAAATTTTCCTCAGAGGTTTGATGCTGAGGAAAATTTACCTGCTACATAATCCCTGATGCTGTGAGCACATAATCCCTGCTATGGTAGATGATTTATAAAGGCTGTCTCACACACTGCAAAATACCAATCATACCAAAAAGTTAGCCTTCTCTTGGTCCTTGTAACATTCATTGCCTGTCAGCCATTCACTGTATTCCAACAGGCTGTTGAAGTTTAAAGTGAAGAAAAATTGAGTTCAAGTAGTATGTTTTTGGTAGTACCCACAGAAATCTCTGCAATACTATTCCATATCAGTGAGGGCATGAACATTATAACACTAGCTTATGTTAATTTAATAACTTTCTTCATATACATGCAGCATTTTCCACATAAAAGAAAGCCCATTTTGGAACAATAACTGAAGGGAACTCCAGCTCATGCAGTTTCATATTTGCAAGTCAAGAAACCCTCAAGATGAACAGTCCAAATATGTTTTGTTAATGCAGTATTAATACTTCAGGAATTTAAGCAGCAAAAGTCAGAAAGAGACAAACTTTCACAATAAAATGCTATCCTTTTACCTTGGGGTGTTTGCAGAAACTTTCTTCAGCACAAACTGGTAACAGATTTGGTAGGAAAAGTGTCCATTCTAAGGAAAACCAGTCCTGCCTACAGGAGCTGGGTGTGACTTTAAGCGAACCACTTTTTGTATCAGCCAGACTGTGACAGGCTGTTTCATGCAGAGAGACCACAGACACTATCCTGTCCCCCAAGCAGTGAGAAGCCAAAAGGGCAAATCTGTAGAGCTACAACAATGTGTGTTTCAGGTTGCAGGCTGCTTCTGTGAGAACAGATCTGACACCACAGAACAGTTTCTCAGTGGTTCTTTTTTTTTAGCTTCACATCCTGATTGACCCACTTGACACATTTTTAGTAACAAGGTTTGGAGTTCAGCTGGCATCCTGGTTCTCTACTACATAAAGCAAGAGCGCCCTAATAGAAGGAAGAGTCATATGCTATAATAGAGTACTATGTAGAACAATAGCTAAACTGCAGCTACCTAAATTGGCTTTTTAATACCTCAGTGTGCCTAGGATATGTGATTATTGTTTGTGAAGCAAGTAGTCTTATAGTTATATGATAGATATGAGATATAATAAGTTGCACCACGAAACTGAAGCACAATGAAATTACAAAACCAGGTTAGTTTTTACTTTTCAGCTGAATTGGATTTCTTTTTCAGTCCCAAAAATGCACCAGACAAAAAGGTAGATGGATGAAGAATGAAAGGAAGAAAGAATGTAGAACCAGTGGAAAATAACGGGATGATGAATTGGGATCACTGTTTCAAACTCAACCTCTCTTACCTTTAAATTATGTGTGTAAAGTTTAATACTATGCAATATACAGCCTTGATGTTTTAGCATAACAATGTATTTTAAAAAGCTAAACATAGCAGAACTTAGCTGAACTCCTGAAAAACCTCCTGGTTTGTGCTTATTCAAGTGGGAAAACTTTTATATAGAACTGGAGAGGTTAACTCTTGACTGCAGCTTTCATTTGAGAAGATGTAATGGATACAGTAAAATTACCAATAGACTAATTTTGGCCATTCAGCACAGGGAGAAGAGAACAGAATGTGGTGTGTTAAGATTTTTCACAAGAGCCCAAGTAAATAGTGATAGGTAATTGTGATAGTTATGCCTAATAGTGATAGAGATTCAGTCCAGAAGTTAAGTTTTTAAAACTGTCTTATTGTTTACTGGATGTCTCTTTTTGATAATAAAATGTTAGCTAAATTGAGGTTAAAGCTAATGAACTTGCAGTGAAAAAAGCCCCACCTCTTCTTTCACTTAATAGCACAAATTTAGATTATCCCAGAAACATGATTATGGAGGAGTGGATTAAGTTAGCTAAACTATTTTAGCCACTTTATCTGGGACAGCAAAAACCACTCAGAAGTTTTGGGTATGAATTTTAATACACAACTTCCAAATGTGACCGAAATAAACTTTGGTGTCTTTCCTGTCAGGAAGCATGAAATTCAAGGCGCTGTTCTGCAAGAACAAAAATTCAAGGTTCTGTTTTGCAAGAAATTAAATGGTCCTATGTGTCACATGTTTAAATTTATCTGTCTCTTCCATCCAACTATTTGACTTGCACTAATCTAAAATTTTCAGATGTGTTTCTTGGAGGAAGAAGCTCATTGCTTCTCTTCAAGGACTGCCTTTGTGCAGTGCACTACTTCTAGATTATTCTTGAGCATGACCTTGATCTAGTTGCAAAAAGACAGAATTTCAATCTTATGGTTCCAAGCTTTTATAATTAACTATGCACAATTCAATAAGTGGCAGGATCCCATTTAGGCTGTTGTTTTAGGCTGCCTAAAAGGAGAAATCTAAGATATTTTTTGCTACTTACTTAATGGTTAATATTTCTATTGCACAGATTGCTTGCTAAGTTATTTCTTTGATTCTTGGTTTTGTTTATCTTAAAATTATGGGAGATACTGTAGTAATTTACTTCATGTAAATGCATATAACTTATCTCTTTGTGAACAAAAGCTAGCTTGGGAAAAATATCTCTTCAATGAGGAGAATATCACTACTTCTACCACCTTAACTTAGTATCTCCCTATTGCAAATCTTGAAAAACTGTAGCCACTATATATTTCAGGGGAAAAAATGCATTACTTTATTCATTTAATAGACTATATGAACATTTTTTTCATATTTGTATTTGAATTGCAAGGAACTAACAGACAGATATTCTTTGCTGAGCCTGGCTAAACTTTTATAAATGAAGTACCTCATTTGAAATCCAGAAATTGCTCAGTGTATACAGAAGTGTATGCCAAATGATGATGTTAATGCTTTTGGAAACAATTTTGCAGCAAAACAAACAGCTATAAAAAAACTCCAAAATATTAAAAAAATTAATAATAAATCTATTCCTGAGAGAGCTGTAATTTTGGTTTCATTGAATATGGAACAGACCTTAGCACTAGCAAAAGGACATGAAAATTGAAGAGAGATACTATTTTTAAAATTAAGACATATTTGCGGATTCTCTTTGTTATAACTGACTATCTGTCTGAAGAACTGTTGGAATATGCTGTCATGGTACACTTCAGAACTCTTGGAAACAAGAGAAAGAAAGACAGGGAAATATACTGGAAGGAATTCTAATCCCAGGATAAAGGGAAAACATAAAAGTCAAATAATTTGCTACACAACTAGAATGAAATTTGTCATTTCTGTGGACTCCTAGGCTGCATTTCATGAAAGTAGTTAAAATAAGTAGTAGTACCTACAGGACTAAAATGTTCAGTTCTGCTGTGAATACAAAAAATGTGATTTTTTAAAAAATTAATTAATTTAGGCATTAGCAACAGCTTAGCACTGCCAGCAGGTTGAGAGAACATCTCTCTTAGGAAAAGCAGAGGAAGCTGGGCCTGTTCAGCCTCGAGGAAATAGAAATCAGAGGGGACGTCATCAACGTCCATCAGTACCTGAAGGGAAAGTGCTGGGGAGATGCACTTGTCTTGGTGGTGCTGAGCAATAGGACAAGAGGCAATAGGACAGAAACTTATGCTCAGGAAGTTCTACCTGAACATGTTGAAGAACTTATTTACTGTGCAGATGACCATGCCCTGAAACAGGCTGACCAGAGAGGGTGTGGATTGTCCTTCTCCAGAGATATTCAAAAGCTGTCAGCATCCTGAGTACCATTGGTGCAGCAGACCGTGCTTGAGCAGAGAGGCTGGGCTAGGTGACCACCAGTGGCCCCATCCACTTAACTAATACATGTGTTTCAGTGAACAAAGAAGGGTATGAAAGAGACTAAACAAAATTTTTCAACAACTCTGAAGAAAAGATAAAACCTTAGAGAAACTTAGAATTTTATCAGTTAAGTTTGACTGGGCAACCAAAAGAAAGATGAAAGATTATTTTATTAGGATGTACTTGTATCTCATCAGGGCAAAGCACAAGGTAAAAAAGAATGGAGTTACCCAAGGTAAGCACAACAGTAATGAAAACAAACAAATTTAAAAGCACATGCAGATGAAAACTAAATGGTTACTTTCATCTTCACTTGTTTGGTTTGAAGTCCATGGGTTTGGCTTAAAACTGGATTAGCCATATAAGGCTTTGTAGTCCATGGTACATGAGAAATCTAAATCATTGAACTGAAAATTTTACCTTATCCTTTACAACTGTGATTCTGTGAATTTCAGGTTTTAGAAAACATATACTGTAAGTGACATGGAAGAATTTGAAGAAAGCACCATATACTTTTTCTCCTATTCTCCCTGGTCTCCATCCCAGAATGAACACTGCAAAATAAAATTAACCTGAATCTGACAAATCCGAAGCAGAATATGAAGCTTGTAGATGCGCATGGAATGTGAGTAAAGCAGCTGTAGACAAAAGATACAATTATAATAACCCAGCATTTTATTATTGTAGAAGTCAAGTACATGCCTTTGTTTTTCATAACTCTAGAAATCACCCATCCTCAGATTTTTGAGTAGCTACTACTGTTTTCTCTCTTCTACCTGGTACCATCAGTATGTGAAGGACTCAAGCCTAGTACTGGAAAGCAATTACTACATGGCCTAACACTGTACATAGCTAATACATAATAATGAAGATACAGAAAGATGATTTAGTGAGCAGATAAATATGATGGACAGCTACTTAATTGCAGAGGAGAAAGTTAATTCACTACTGAAGTGTCTATTTAAATAATGCTTGTCTGTTCAACAGGCATCTACTTAACAGAGATGTTATTAAAGCTAAATTACAGCAAAGTGGTGAGACATCTCCATCTAAATAAGACAGATAAGTCAAAATGAGTGATGAGGTACTAATTTTACAAATTTTTAGTTAAGCCATTTATTATAATTACCATATGCTATATCTCTTGTTTCTTCATTTGTCAGTTCATGTGTGGAGCCATTTAATTTGTGTTTTTGTTACTCTAAGTACACAACTAATATAGAATTTTTTAAAACTAGAAAGTTATTTAGTTGAGGAAGTCATATGAAAACAGTAAGATATATGGAGCAAAAGAAATTACAATATAGTAGAAAAAAACCTAACATCTACTGTTACATAAGTATAGGCACATTAGACTACCTCAGATATTAAGTCTCTCATGGCTGCAAGAGAACAGGTTTAAAATCTAAAAATTGAATACCTACAATGTAAAAAAATTAAATATTTTATAAAACTAATTTTAACCTATTATATGAAGATGATTGAGTTTTAAGACAAGATATATTTTGTAAGCAGATACAGTTATGTATAATATACAGACAAGATGACAGTCATTACAAACTTAATAGGAGAACATGTATTAAAACCTAATACCGAGAGGACTCAAAATAATGACAACATTAAGAACAGATCTCTCTGGGAACGGCAAATGCTTTAATGTAATCATAGATTTAACAAGTTAATGCACAATCTCTATGTCTTTCTTCCACCTCCCTTGGAGAAGTGAAGTATCTGTATCAAATACTCTCTGATTCCTTTAACACACTAAAATTAACAGCATTACCTTTCCACAGTAATGGCCTTCACGGTTCTTTTAATACTTAGATGCCAGATAGGACAAAACCCAGCCAGTTTTGCTGCTTCCCGGCCTATAGTTAAGGCAAAGCAAATCTTGCTTCAGTCCCAATCTTGCTTCCTTGCCAGGCTGCATGTTGCCCACAGGGCAGCAAAGTGAGGGGGCAGCTGTAACAAGTGCCACTGCAAGGCAGATACTTTGTAGGCTCCAAGGCCCAGCTGCACTGGCTCCATCAGACAAGGGCAAGCTTCCCTGCGCTTCCCAGAAGCAGCCTGGCAATTGCCCCCTCCCTGGCCCCCTCTCCACCCTGCACAGCCCCTGCCACCAAAGCCTTGCTGGGCAGTGCCATTTGCTGGGCTAGACGAAAGAGGGAGTTTGCTTCTTCTTTCGTGCAAATACCTAAGCTGGGGGAAGCCAGAGAGAGGATAATGATCCCAGCAGCTGTGCTTTAGCTAAGGAGATTGGTGGAGGCCCAGAGCGGGAGAGGGGTCCTTTCAAGAGAAACTGAAACTGAACTACTGATGCCTTTGTGGTGCATGGGATATGAATTGGACAGAATTGGAGGGGTTCTAGAAAGGTCTTCCAAGGTGGTCAGGTGCATCAGTGCCCCAAAATGAAACAAAGTTATGTTGCTGGGCTACAAAAAGGACTAAAGCTGTTGCTTTTAGGGCAGAAATGATGGTGAGAGCAGAGCACTCATTTTGATCCAATTCATTGAATTAAACAAAGCCTCCCTTTCCACTGGCAGCTGAGATTTGTAGGAATCAAAGGATGAAGCGCCAGCGTTCTTTCCCTGGCAGTAAAGGAGACACACCTTTGCCAGTCCTGCCAGCTGAGCAAGGGGCCGGGCCTTGGGGAGGTGGTGCGTGCCCAGATTCTCCTCTCAGGGCAAGTGCCGTCTTTGATTGCCGCAGTGATTTCATACAGACCAAAAGACAAAGTGGAACAAACATGGTTTAATGATAAAGACAGATTGTGTCTCAACAAAGGCAAAATGACAAAAGACAGAGCATAGCCAACACTAAGCCTCTTCCATTGACTGATCAATCTAATCCTACTAATGAATCTTGAATAATACTCATGTACCTTAACTAAGAAATTGAGGAGATTCCTATCATGTAAACTAACTAAATAGAATTTCAGCAAGTCTAAAAGCTTAGAAACCAGTCCTATTCCTATCTAGTCCTATTGACGCCTAAGCCTTGCTAGGCCTGGCTGGACAAGCTGCAGGCTTGTCTAATTTGGTCTTTTCTTCTTGGCGAGAGGCTCTGCTTCTTTGCGAGGGCGATGTCTTCTCCTGTGTTTGTTCCTTTCCTGCATGGTTTCAAACACCCTGGAAGATAGGAAACAAACCATCCATTGTTCAATTTAGTACACACCATTACAGCAAGTGGCAAGATCTGCCTTTTAGTATGAATTTCTGTCTTTTTGGGCAGTGGCAGGTTGTGAATTGATCAGAGCATGAGTCCAATCTTTCTTGTTTCAATGCCTTGAAATGTCTTCCTCCTTTTGCTGCATCCTATTTGGAATTTGATCAGCAGCATCAAAGCAAGCTTGGACGGATCTGTTGCTCCTTGTATGCAGTGTGTGTTGTTGGGGCAGGGTAAGGTTTCATTGTGAAGGCTGGGTTTGAAGTGAGCTGTTTGGGTTTGAGGTGGGTTGTAAGCTTGAGCAGGGCTGCGAGGGGCGATGGTGCAAGTGGCCTGAGCTTGCCCTGCGGCGCCTTTGCAAAGGGCCAGCCTGTTTGAGTGGCAAGGCGCAGGTTGGAGCAGAAAGAGCAGGAAGTTGCGCACCGTTTGCACTGGCCGCAGGGAAAGGGGCCTCCCGCCGAACGGGGCGGCTGGCGCGGTTGGCAGCAGGGACACTGGGCGCTGCCAGCCCTCTTGCGGCTTCTCTTCCCTGTCTGCCCATCCTCCTTTCTGGGGGGGCTTTTGCTCCTCTTGCCTTCGCCCACAGCCTGGAAATCAAAGAATCCTCTTTCAATGTTTCCTTCCCGTCAGAAAGCTGGAAATGCCTGCGTCCAGCACAAAAATCTGTTGGCCTAAGCAAATCCTTGCAAAGCCTCAAGAGCTGAGGAAAGGGCTGCCTTTGCCAGTGGGCTGCGGCGGGCTGCCAAGGCAGAGCTTGGAGGGAAATGCTCCTCTTTCCTACAGGCCAAAGGGGTGGGATAAATGTGTGGCTGTCTAGAATTCTACATTTCTTATTTCTACCTCTCTGCCTAACATTTATTTCCCTTGGGTTTTCCTGCAGAAATGTCTAGGGAATGGGATGGAAATTCAGTCAAATTAGGGAAGACACATGGTTAGACGTTTTCTACAACCCAGAATAATCTCTCTCTCTCTTTCTCTTTCTCTCTCTCTCTCTCACTCTTGCCAACCAAATTGCTCTTTGCTGGTAAGGAAAGTCTGAGGGGAGCCACAGCACTGGCAGCTGCTTCTTGGGGAGTATGCTGGGATGCTAGAAAAACTGCCTGAAAATCCAACATCTCCCTGAAGACAGGGATTGCTGATGTCAGGAGGAGTTAAGTGGGGAATGAATGGTGCGATTGGAGTCAGCAAAGGTGGCAGCCCTTGAGAAAGCCATCTGTAGAGAGTCCAAGGCCATTTGGGTGGTGGTGCGGCTTTTTTGGCTCAGAGTTAGGCTCCAGAATGGCGTATTTCAGGGCAGCAGCAGCAGAAGGAAGGCCTGGGCAGCATCTGCTGTGCCTTTCCCAGCACATGGGACGATGTGATCCTGGCAAAGCGGCGTCTGGCATGGCTGGCCAGCAGGTTTTCTCCCCTTCTCCCAGTTTCTCCACCCTCCTGACATGCCTGGATTTTCTTGCCCCTCACCTGAGCAAGAGTGCTAGCAACTCTATGCTCCTTTTTCCAGGTGTAGTAGTACTCCACACACTGTGCCACGGTCTTAGTCTGGATCTGTTGTGAAGAGAAAAAGAAGGAATCTAAAATTCCTCTGTAGGGTGCTTTGGGGAAAAAGAAGAAGATGGAGTAAAGTAGGAAGTAAAATCATGAAGTAAATGGAGTAGGGTGGGTGTAAAATGAAATCAAGATGGAGAAAGAGAGGCATCATGCAATGTAGTAAAGCGTGTATCATGCTAGGTGGTAGCACACGTAATGCACAGATCAACAAGGAATCCATCTAGCACAGGTCTTCTTTGCCGGGTTCACTGCAGTTATGCCAGCACAATGTCTTGTGGAAGCAGCAGCAGACGTGTGCGACAAGTCTGAGAGAATAAATCATCATATTGCAAAGGAGCTTGGAGAAAAGGGCTGGAGAGACAGGATCATCCTTTTCACACAGGCCTTTGATGTCCCGTTTTGTTCCTACTTGAGCAGTTTTGGTACTTGAGAAGAGAGAGACCGAAGGCCAGTGTTTGTTACCAGATAGAAGCAAGCTTTCCTCCTGATGATCTGCTGAGGTAAAGAATGTCCTGCGGCTTTACCTGCTTCTGGATGAGATGAAAATCCTTGCCGTAGGTGTGGAAAGCCTTTTGGAAGGAGTCCTTCTCCTCAGGTGTCCATCTGTCGGAGCCTGGCAATAAAAAGCAGCAGGTAAATGGATCCCTCGATCCACATGAAGTAGATCCCACTGGCCGCCGCAAGAAAATGGTTGCAGGCCATCATTGCCGTGTGAGTACACGTCTGCTCCCTCAGAAGGTGATGAAGACAAGAGCAGGCATTCTGCCGGGAAAAGGATTGGAAAAGAAGTAAAGCTGAAGGACTAGATGCTGGTGCTTTCCCCAGCCCCCGAGAAGATAAGACCTTGTGCTGGTGTTAAGCACAATTTGTTGAAGCAGAAACACTTGCCACAACACTGAAGGGGACGGCAGCATCTGTCAGTGAAGGAAGAAGCTCTGCTTTGCTTACCTGCGTAATGATAATCAGCCAAGGGATGGCCTTGAGCTGTTGCAGGCCCCCCTGAGAGCAACATCTCCAGAGCCTCCTGCAAGATCCAAGGGGAAAAGGCTTTAGGCGCCCCACCACATCCAAAATGAGCCGAAAAGCACAGATGCTGCCTTTCAGCTACTTTGCCTCTTCAGACATTCAAGCAACTGTATGCCATGTGGGTGAAAGCCTGGGATTTGATCCCAGTGCCTATTTTTTGCTGCCCAGCCCTTTGATGCTGGTCCCCAAGAGTGGCATTTTGCTCCCCAAGCGAATGATTTTGCGGCTCCTGCAGCCAGAATGGCCTCAGCTGCGTGAGGCTTCTGGGAATTTCCTCTCCAAATGTCTTAGAGCAGCCAGAGCTGCAGGCGATTTCCAAGGCAGCAGGCTGCAGGAGCTTGCGCCGCCGCCTGCAGGAGGGAGATTCTCCCTGCTGGAGCCGTTTGGGCTCAGCCCTGCCGCAGCTGGAGGAGACACAGCAGGCAGCAGGTGCTCTGCTCCCTGTGAAGAGCCTTCATCAAGGAGCAGGCAGGAAAGGCTGTGCCAGTGGCCGGGCCTTGTGCATTGCCTGTGCCCTCTTCTGTGCGCCCACAGAGCGGCTTCTTACCGGAAGGCTGCCGCGTGCCTGGTGCAGGCAGTGCAGGGCGCGCTCCAGGTCAGCTGCTGGGCCGGCAATGCCACGGGAGCTGGCCATGTCCAGCAGTTGTCTTACTGCAAGCACAAGAAAAAGCCAGCCCAAGTCAGCCTTGAGGCCAGCAAGAGCAAAGGTTGCCATGCAAGGCGGAAGGAAAGGCCAGGAGCTAAAGGCAGCAGCTTGGAGAGCATGAAAAGGAGAGCAAAGACAGGGCCAGCTGAAGCAAGGGCCCCCGCAGTGCTGGCTCTCCCTTCAGAGCAGCTTCTTGTAGAAGAAGTGGAGGCCAATCTCCTCTCTTGCAGTGGCAAATGGGCCTGAGCAATTTGGAGAGCAAGATGCTTGCTCTTTTTGCTGCTCTGCTGCAGAAGCAGAGCGTTCTCCTTGCCTCTAACACTTCTAGATGGGAAGATGGGCGAGACAGGGAGAGAAGCGGAGCCTGCAAAAAGCTGCCTTTCTATGCAAAAGGAGACTTGGAAAG
Source organism: Melospiza georgiana (assembly GCF_028018845.1). Taxonomy (NCBI): domain Eukaryota; kingdom Metazoa; phylum Chordata; class Aves; order Passeriformes; family Passerellidae; genus Melospiza; species Melospiza georgiana. The sequence continues at coordinate 42,989,733 of NC_080465.1, forward strand.
ATCCAAGTATGTCAGGGGTGGAAGAAAAGCTTGAAGAGAAGCTACCTCTGTCAGGTTTTTCCATGTCAGAGTCGTCTTCTCCCCAGGGCTTCCAGACCAGGGTTGCAGGCTCTTCATCCTCACTTGGTGCTCTGCTCTGCAGCTCTGGCAGCTCAGCCTGAAAGTCGCTGCCAACATTGATGTGCCTAAAGGAAGAAAGAGGTGAAGGTAAGAAAGGCAAGTGCTCGAGAGAGCCTTGCTGTGGATGCACAGGCTTGAAGCAATCCCAGCCTGACTCTGAAAGAGCAGTTCTCCTCCTGGCCATTCCTCCAGTTTGCTGTCCTTTAACCCTAGGCCAAAACTCACGGCTGATTGTTGCCTCTTGCTTTCCTTTTCATTGTGCCTCTCCTTTCCACCTGCAAAAGATCCAAACAATGCTCCAGTTAGAAATGGTTCCGCCCAGGATGTGTCAGTAGCCTTCCTTCTCGACCTCATCGTTGCAAGCCCTGAGCTCCTCTGTGCCAGCTCCTTTCTTTTTGCTGTCATTGCCGTGCTTTTGAGGTGGAATTGCCTAGGCAGGAGCCTCTAGCAGTCAGCAGCTTCCTGAGGAGGGGAAGCAGAAGGCCATGCACTACTCTCTTCAGTCCTGGGGCCACTGGCAGGAGCCAAGAGAATGGGCTGCAAGATGTGGCAGTGCAGGCTTCGGGTGGATAGAAGGAAAAGGCTCTTCACGCAGAGGGTGCTTGGCCACTGGAACAGGCTCTCCAGGGAAGGGGTGCCAGCAGCAAGGCTGACTGAGCTCCAAAAGTGTTTGGACAGCGCTCTTGGGCATGTGATTGTTGAGGCTGCCCCGGGCAGGCCCTGGAGTTGGGCTCAGTGATCTTTGAGAATCCCTTGCAAGCCAGAAAATTCTCTGGTACTGTGATTGTGTTCTTGAGAAGATGGCATTTCACAGCTGCCCCTGAGCATGAGGTAGAAGCAGCCCTACATGCATTGAAAGAAGTATCTACAGGATATGAAAATAGAATGTATCTATCAGAGATGTAACTATGGAAGCACATAAGGATTGCTGATAGCAGATGATTTTTGAAGTTGAACACCTGTGTTTGAGGACAAGTCCAGTGAAATGCTTGCATGGCCTGAATGAGAGGGATCCCAGAGGAGAAGTGCCATCATTCTGGTTTTTGCAGCTTTGGAGCAGGTGTGAACTGAGTCAGGGCGTAAGGGGATTTGTTGACACTGAAGCCCTGAACTCCTCAGGCATGACCAATTTGTTTTGGGGTCACCACAAGCTAGGTTTAGGACTGCAATGGGTTCCAGGAACTTTGAAGCAGGTGATGCGTGGAGGAGGATCTGCAACTGCACTGGGACAGCTCTCTACGTCCTCTATGGAAAGGTCTGTGTTTGCCTGGGAAGCAACACGATTCCTTCAGAAGCTGCAGCCCGCTTTGACGTGGAAGGTGGCGTGGGGAAAGTGAGCACGCAGCCTGTGTGTGGTGGTTGGTGGGAGAGGCAGCTGGAGCCTGGTGCCCTTGTGTTAGTGCTTTGAGGGCAAGTGGGGATTTTCTTACCTTTGAGGATCCCCAAGTGCTGTGGGGATGCCTGGAGGCAGCCGAGGAGACGAGGATGTGGGTGCAGAGGCCGGGTGTGGCGCTGAGTGCAGGAGGTGGCTGGTCAGGGACAGCCCAGGAGCTGATCGTGCAGCTGCTGCTCCAGCGCTGCTCCAGCAGCGTTCCACCAAGGGCCGCAGGAGCAGGAGACAACGACAGTTGCTATGGGCACAGCCCAACATTCCATGTAGAACCCCAGGGGAGCCATGGGAGAGAAAGAGGCATGGGCCACCTCTGTCCCTTTTACTTCTGCTGCTGCAAGCTTGCTCTGAGAGCCATGCCATTGGGTTTTTCTCCTGAGTGGGCTGAGGAGACGGGCAAAAGCAGTGCAGGGACAGCCCTGGCTCTTCTCGGTGCTTCTCTGCAAGGTGTCTCCAGCTGAACGTGCCCAGGAGGCTGTCTGTGTCCAAGGGCCCAGAACCTCATCTCCTGCCCTGGAGAACCAGCAGGACTCCTCCCGCTGGCTCTCCTCCAGCTCTGAGAGGAGCTAGAATTTGCAAGTTGTTCAGCCGAGAGGCAACTCCAAAGCTTCCTCTCCAAGTGGAGGCATTCATGCTGCCCCCTTTCTCAAATCTCCTTTTGGTGCCCAATAATGTGGCTTGATGTTTTCCCTCCTTTGGCCTCTGAGCTGGTCACTCACCTCATCACTCCTTCCTTGAAACTTAGAGAAACAGCATGTTTCTCAGGGGAACTGATGGGGACACACAGACAGGGACAGCACGGTGGCATTTCTGTAGCAAACATGAATGCAGACTTTGTATATCCCTCTTCCAGCTCCCTTGGAGAAACTAGCTGTTTGTCTCAAAAGACTCAGGGATTCCTCTAACAAAGGAACGCTGATGGAATTATCTTTCCACACTGATGGCCTTGGCATTTCTTTTAATACTTAGATGGCAGATAGGATAAAACCCAGCCAGTTTTGCTGCTTCCCGGCCTTTAGTTAAGGCAAAGCAAATCTTGCTTCAGTCCCAATCTTGCTTCCTTGCCAGGCTGCATGTTGCCCACAGGGCAGCAAAGTGAGGGGGCAGCTGTAACAAGTGCCACTGCAAGGCAGATACTTTGTAGGCTCCAAGGCCCAGCTGCACTGGCTCCATCAGACAAGGGCAAGCTTCCCTGCGCTTCCCAGAAGCAGCCTGGCAATTGCCCCCTCCCTGGCCCCCTCTCCACCCTGCACAGCCCCTGCCACCAAAGCCTTGCTGGGCAGTGCCATTTGCTGGGCTAGACGAAAGAGGGAGTTTGCTTCTTCTTTCGTGCAAATACCTAAGCTGGGGGAAGCCAGAGAGAGGATAATGATCCCAGCAGCTGTGCTTTAGCTAAGGAGATTGGTGGAGGCCCAGAGCGGGAGAGGGGTCCTTTCAAGAGAAACTGAAACTGAACTACTGATGCCTTTGTGGTGCATGGGATATGAATTGGACAGAATTGGAGGGGTTCTAGAAAGGTCTTCCAAGGTGGTCAGGTGCATCAGTGCCCCAAAATGAAACAAAGTTATGTTGCTGGGCTACAAAAAGGACTAAAGCTGTTGCTTTTAGGGCAGAAATGATGGTGAGAGCAGAGCACTCATTTTGATCCAATTCATTGAATTAAACAAAGCCTCCCTTTCCACTGGCAGCTGAGATTTGTAGGAATCAAAGGATGAAGCGCCAGCGTTCTTTCCCTGGCAGTAAAGGAGACACACCTTTGCCAGTCCTGCCAGCTGAGCAAGGGGCCGGGCCTTGGGGAGGTGGTGCGTGCCCAGATTCTCCTCTCAGGGCAAGTGCCGTCTTTGATTGCCGCAGTGATTTCATACGGACCAAAAGACAAAGTGGAACAAACATGGTTTAATGATAAAGACAGATTGTGTCTCAACAAAGGCAAAATGACAAAAGACAGAGCATAGCCAACACTAAGCCTCTTCCATTGACTGATCAATCTAATCCTACTAATGAATCTTGAATAATACTCATGTACCTTAACTAAGAAATTGAGGAGATTCCTATCATGTAAACTAACTAAATAGAATTTCAGCAAGTCTAAAAGCTTAAAAACCAGTCCTATTCCTATCTAGTCCTATTGACGCCTAAGCCTTGCTAGGCCTGGCTGGACAAGCTGCAGGCTTGTCTAATTTGGTCTTTTCTTCTTGGGGAGAGGCTCTGCTTCTTTGCGAGGGCGATGTCTTCTCCTGTGTTTGTTCCTTTCCTGCATGGTTTCAAACACCCTGGAAGATAGGAAACAAACCATCCATTGTTCAATTTAGTACACACCATTACAGCAAGTGGCAAGATCTGCCTTTTAGTATGAATTTCTGTCTTTTTGGGCAGTGGCAGGTTGTGAATTGATCAGAGCATGAGTCCGATCTTTCTTGTTTCAATACCTTGAAATGTCTTCCTCCTTTTGCTGCATCCTATTTGGAATTTGATCAGCAGCATCAAAGCAAGCTTGGACGGATCTGTTGCTCCTTGTATGCAGTGTGTGTTGTTGGGGCAGGGTAAGGTTTCATTGTGAAGGCTGGGTTTGAAGTGAGCTGTTTGGGTTTGAGGTGGGTTGTAAGCTTGAGCAGGGCTGCGAGGGGCGATGGTGCAAGTGGCCTGAGCTTGCCCTGCGGCGCCTTTGCAAAGGGTCAGCCTGTTTGAGTGGCAAGGCGCAGGTTGGAGCAGAAAGAGCAGGAAGTTGCGCACCGTTTGCACTGGCCGCAGGGAAAGGGGCCTCCCGCCGGACGGGGCGGCTGGCGCGGTTGGCAGCAGGGACACTGGGCGCTGCCAGCCCTCTTGCGGCTTCTCTTGCCTGTCTGCCCATCCTCCTTTCTGGGGGGGCTTTTGCTCCTCTTGCCTTCGCCCACAGCCTGGAAATCAAAGAATCCTCTTTCAATGTTTCCTTCCCGTCAGAAAGCTGGAAATGCCTGCGTCCAGCACAAAAATCGATTGGCCTAAGCAAATCCTTGCAAAGCCTCAAGAGCTGAGGAAAGGGCTGCCTTTGCCAGTGGGCTGCGGCGGGCTGCCAAGGCAGAGCTTGGAGGGAAATGCTCCTCTTTCCTACAGGCCAAAGGGGTGGGATAAATGTGTGGCTGTCTAGAATTCTACATTTCTTATTTCTACCTCTCTGCCTAACATTTATTTCCCTTGGGTTTTCCTGCAGAAATGTCTAGGGAATGGGATGGAAATTCAGTCAAATTAGGGAAGACACATGGTTAGACGTTTTCTACAACCCAGAATAATCTCTCTCTCTCTTTCTCTTTCTCTCTCTCTCTCTCACTCTTGCCAACCAAATTGCTCTTTGCTGGTAAGGAAAGTCTGAGGGGAGCCACAGCACTGGCAGCTGCTTCTTGGGGAGTATGCTGGGATGCTAGAAAAACTGCCTGAAAATCTGCAACATCTCCCTGAAGACAGGGATTGCTGATGTCAGGAGGAGTTAAGTGGGGAATGAAGGGTGTGATTGGAGTCAGCAAAGGTGGCAGCCCTTGAGAAAGCCATCTGTAGAGAGTGCAAGGCCATTTGGGTGGTGGTGCGGCTTTTTTGGCTCAGAGTTAGGCTCCAGAATGGCGTATTTCAGGGCAGCAGCAGCAGAAGGAAGGCCTGGGCAGCATCTGCTGTGCCTTTCCCAGCACATGGGACGATGTGATCCTGGCAAAGCGGCGTCTGGCATGGCTGGCCAGCAGGTTTTCTCCCCTTCTCCCAGTTTCTCCACCCTCCTGACATGCCTGGATTTTCTTGCCCCTCACCTGAGCAAGAGTGCTAGCAACTCTATGCTCCTTTTTCCAGGTGTAGTAGTACTCCACACACTGTGCCACGGTCTTAGTCTGGATCTGTTGTGAAGCGAAAAAGAAGGAATCTAAAATTCCTCTGTAGGGTGCTTTGGGGAAAAAGAAGAAGATGGAGTAAAGTAGGAAGTAAAATCATGAAGTAAATGGAGTAGGGTGTAAAATGAAATCTAGATGGAGAAAGAGAGGCATCGTGCAATGTAGTAAAGCGTGTATCATGCTAGGTGGTAGCACACGTAATGCACAGATCAACAAGGAATCCATCTAGCACAGGTCTTCTTTGCCGGGTTCACTGCAGTTATGCCAGAACAATGTCTTGTGGAAGCAGCAGCAGACGTGTGCGACAAGTCTGAGAGAATAAATCATCATATTGCAAAGGAGCTTGGAGAAAAGGGCTGGAGAGACAGGATCATCCTTTTCACACAGGCCTTTGATGTCCCGTTTTGTTCCTACTTGAGCAGTTTTGGTACTTGAGAAGAGAGAGACCGAAGGCCAGTGTTTGTTACCAGATAGAAGCAAGCTTTCCTCCTGATGATCTACTCAGGTAAAGAATGTCCTGCGGCTTTACCTGCTTCTGGATGAGATGAAAATCCTTGCCGTAGGTGTGGAAAGCCTTTTGGAAGGAGTCCTTCTCCTCAGGTGTCCATCTGTCGGAGCCTGGCAATAAAAAGCAGCAGGTAAATGGATCCCTCGATCCACATGAAGTAGATGCCACTGGCCGCCGCAAGAAAATGGTTGCAGGCCATCATTGCCGTGTGAGTACACGTCTGCTCCCTCAGAAGGTGATGAAGACAAGAGCAGGCATTCCGCCGGGAAAAGGATTGGAAAAGAAATAAAGCTGAAGGACTAGATGCTGGTGCTTTCCCCAGCCCCCGAGAAGACAAGACCTTGTGCTGGTGTTAAGCACAATTTGTTGAAGCAGAAACACTTGCCACAACACTGAAGGGGACGGCAGCATCTGTCAGTGAAGGAAGAAGCTCTGCTTTGCTTACCTGCGTAATGATAATCAGCCAAGGGATGGCCTTGAGCTGTTGCAGGCCCCCCTGAGAGCAACATCTCCAGAGCCTCCTGCAAGATCCAAGGGGAAAAGGCTTTAGGCGCCCCACCACATCCAAAATGAGCCGAAAAGCACAGATGCTGCCTTTCAGCTACTTTGCCTCTTCAGACATTCAAGCAACTGTATGCCATGTGGGTGAAAGCCTGGGATTTGATCCCAGTGCCTATTTTTTGCTGCCCAGCCCTTTGATGCTGGTCCCCAAGAGTGGCATTTTGCTCCCCAAGCGAATGATTTTGCGGCTGCTGCAGCCAGAATGGCCTCAGCTGCGTGAGGCTTCTGGGAATTTCCTCTCCAAATGTCTTAGAGCAGCCAGAGCTGCAGGCGATTTCCAAGGCAGCAGGCTGCAGGAGCTTGCGCCGCCGCCTGCAGGAGGGAGATTCTCCCTGCTGGAGCCGTTTGGGCTCAGCCCTGCCGCAGCTGGAGGAGACACAGCAGGCAGCAGGTGCTCTGCTCCCTGTGAAGAGCCTTCATCAAGGAGCAGGCAGGAAAGGCTGTGCCAGTGGCCGGGCCTTGTGCATTGCCTGTGCCCTCTTCTGTGCGCCCACAGAGCGGCTTCTTACCGGAAGGCTGCCGCGTGCCTGGTGCAGGCAGTGCAGGGCGCGCTCCAGGTCAGCTGCTGGGCCGGCAATGCCACGGGAGCTGGCCATGTCCAGCAGTTGTCTTACTGCAAGCACAAGAAAAAGCCAGCCCAAGTCAGCCTTGAGGCCAGCAAGAGCAAAGGTTGCCATGCAAGGCGGAAGGAAAGGCCAGGAGCTAAAGGCAGCAGCTTGGAGAGCATGAAAAGGAGAGCAAAGACAGGGCCAGCTGAAGCAAGGGCCCCCGCAGTGCTGGCTCTCCCTTCAGAGCAGCTTCTTGTAGAAGAAGTGGAGGCCAATCTCCTCTCTTGCAGTGGCAAATGGGCCTGAGCAATTTGGAGAGCAAGATGCTTGCTCTTTTTGCTGCTCTGCTGCAGAAGCAGAGCGTTCTCCTTGCCTCTAACACTTCTAGATGGGAAGATGGGCGAGACAGGGAGAGAAGCGGAGCCTGCAAAAAGCTGCCTTTCTATGCAAAAGGAGACTTGGAAAGATCCAAGTATGTCAGGGGTGGAAGAAAAGCTTGAAGAGAAGCTACCTCTGTCAGGTTTTTCCATGTCAGAGTCGTCTTCTCCCCAGGGCTTCCAGACCAGGGTTGCAGGCTCTTCATCCTCACTTGGTGCTCTGCTCTGCAGCTCTGGCAGCTCAGCCTGAAAGTCGCTGCCAACATTGATGTGCCTAAAGGAAGAAAGAGGTGAAGGTAAGATAGGCAAGTGCTCGAGAGAGCCTTGCTGTGGATGCAGAGGCTTGAAGCAATCCCAGCCTGACTCTGAAAGAGCAGTTCTCCTCCTGGCCATTCCTCCAGTTTGCTGTCCTTTAAGCCTAGGCCAAAACTCACGGCTGATTGTTGCCTCTTGCTTTCCTTTTCATTGTGCCTCTCCTTTCCACCTGCAAAAGATCCAAACAATGCTCCAGTTAGAAATGGTTCCGCCCAGGATGTGTCAGTAGCCTTCCTTCTCGACCTCATCGTTGCAAAGCCTGAGCTCCTCTGTGCCAGCTCCTTTCTTTTTGCTGTCATTGCCGTGCTTTTGAGGTGGAATTGCCTAGGCAGGAGCCTCTAGCAGTCAGCAGCTTCCTGAGGAGGGGAAGCAGAAGGCCATGCACTACTCTCTTCAGTCCTGGGGCCACTGGGAGGAGCCAAGAGAATGGGCTGCAAGATGTGGCAGTGCAGGCTTCGGGTGGATAGAAGGAAAAGGCTCTTCACGCAGAGGGTGCTTGGCCACTGGAACAGGCTCTCCAGGGAAGGAGTGCCAGCAGCAAGGCTGACTGAGCTCCAAAAGTGTTTGGACAGCGCTCTTGGGCATGTGATTGTTGAGGCTGCCCCGGGCAGGCCCTGGAGTTGGGCTCAGTGATCTTTGAGAATCCCTTGCAAGCCAGAAAATTCTCTGGTACTGTGATTGTGTTCTTGAGAAGATGGCATTTCACAGCTGCCCCTGAGCATGAGGTAGAAGCAGCCCTACATGCATTGAAAGAAGTATCTACAGGATATGAAAATAGAATGTATCTATCAGAGATGTAACTATGGAAGCACATAAGGATTGCTGATAGCAGATGATTTTTGAAGTTGAACACCTGTGTTTGAGGACAAGGCCAGTGAAATGCTTGCATGGCCTGAATGAGAGGGATCCCAGAGGAGAAGTGCCATCATTCTGGTTTTTGCAGCTTTGGAGCAGGTGTGAACTGAGTCAGGGCATAAGGGGATTTGTTGACACTGAAGCCCTGAACTCCTCAGGCATGACCAATTTGTTTTGGGGTCACCACAAGCTAGGTTTAGGACTGCAATGGGTTCCAGGAACTTTGAAGCAGGTGATGCGTGGAGGAGGATCTGCAACTGCACTGGGACAGCTCTCTACGTCCTCTATGGAAAGGTCTGTGTTTGCCTGGGAAGCAACACGATTCCTTCATAAGCTGCAGCCCGCTTTGACCTGGAAGGTGGCGTGGGGAAAGTGAGCACGCAGCCTGTGTGTGGTGGTTGGTGGGAGAGGCAGCTGGAGCCTGGTGCCCTTGTGTTAGTGCTTTGAGGGCAAGTGGGGATTTTCTTACCTTTGAGGATCCCCAAGTGCTGTGGGGATGCCTGGAGGCAGCCGAGGAGACGAGGATGTGGGTGCAGAGGCCGGGTGTGGCGCTGAGTGCAGGAGGTGGGCTGGTCAGGGACAGCCCAGGAGCTGATCGTGCAGCTGCTGCTCCAGCGCTGCTCCAGCAGCGTTCCACCAAGGGCCGCAGGAGCAGGAGACAACGACAGTTGCTATGGGCACAGCCCAACATTCCATGTAGAACCCCAGGGGAGCCATGGGAGAGAAAGAGGCATGGGCCACCTCTGTCCCTTTTACTTCTGCTGCTGCAAGCTTGCTCTGAGAGCCATGCCATTGGGTTTTTCTCCTGAGTGGTCTGAGGAGACGGGCAAAAGCAGTGCAGGGACAGCCCTGGCTCTCTCGGTGCTTCTCTGCAAGGTGTCTCCAGCTGAACGTGCCCAGGAGGCTGTCTGTGTCCAAGGGCCCAGAACCTCATCTCCTGCCCTGGAGAACCAGCAGGACTCCTCCCGCTGGCTCTCCTCCAGCTCTGAGAGGAGCTAGAATTTGCAAGTTGTTCGGCCGAGAGGCAACTCCAAAGCTTCCTCTCCAAGTGGAGGCATTCATGCTGCCCCCTTTCTCAAATCTCCTTTTGGTGCCCAATAATGTGGCTTGATGTTTTCCCTCCTTTGGCCTCTGAGCTGGTCACTCACCTCATCACTCCTTCCTTGAAACTTAGAGAAACAGCATGTTTCTCAGGGGAACTGATGGGGACACACAGACAGGGACAGCACGGTGGCATTTCTGTAGCAAACATGAATGCAGACTTTGTATATCCCTCTTCCAGCTCCCTTGGAGAAACTAGCTGTTTGTCTCAAAAGACTCAGGGATTCCTCTAACAAAGGAACGCTGATGGAATTATCTTTCCACACTGATGGCCTTGGCATTTCTTTTAATACTTAGATGGCAGATAGGACAAAACCCAGCCAGTTTTGGTGCTTCCCGGCCTTTAGTTAAGGCAAAGCAAATCTTGCTTCAGTCCCAATCTTGCTTCCTTGCCAGGCTGCATGTTGCCCACAGGGCAGCAAAGTGAGGGGGCAGCTGTAACAAGTGCCACTGCAAGGCAGATACTTTGTAGGCTCCAAGGCCCAGCTGCACTGGCTCCATCAGACAAGGGCAAGCTTCCCTGCGCTTCCCAGAAGCAGCCTGGCAATTGCCCCCTCCCTGGCCCCCTCTCCACCCTGCACAGCCCCTGCCACCAAAGCCTTGCTGGGCAGTGCCATTTGCTGGGCTAGACGAAAGAGGGAGTTTGCTTCTTCTTTCGTGCAAATACCTAAGCTGGGGGAAGCCAGAGAGAGGATAATGATCCCAGCCGCTGTGCTTTAGCTAAGGAGATTGGTGGAGGCCCAGAGCGGGAGAGGGGTCCTTTCAAGAGAAACTGAAACTGAACTACTGATGCCTTTGTGGTGCATGGGATATGAATTGGACAGAATTGGAGGGGTTCTAGAAAGGTCTTCCAAGGTGGTCAGGTGCATCAGTGCCCCAAAATGAAACAAAGTTATGTTGCTGGGCTACAAAAAGGACTAAAGCTGTTGCTTTTAGGGCAGAAATGATGGTGAGAGCAGAGCACTCATTTTGATCCAATTCATTGAATTAAACAAAGCCTCCCTTTCCACTGGCAGCTGAGATTTGTAGGAATCAAAGGATGAAGCGCCAGCGTTCTTTCCCTGGCAGGAAAGGAGACACACCTTTGCCAGTCCTGCCAGCTGAGCAAGGGGCCGGGCCTTGGGGAGGTGGTGCGTGCCCAGATTCTCCTCTCAGGGCAAGTGCCGTCTTTGATTGCCGCAGTGATTTCATACAGACCAAAAGACAAAGTGGAACAAACATGGTTTAATGATAAAGACAGATTGTGTCTCAACAAAGGCAAAATGACAAAAGACAGAGCATAGCCAACACTAAGCCTCTTCCATTGACTGATCAATCTAATCCTACTAATGAATCTTGAATAATACTCATGTACCTTAACTAAGAAATTGAGGAGATTCCTATCATGTAAACTAACTAAATAGAATTTCAGCAAGTCTAAAAGCTTAGAAACCAGTCCTATTCCTATCTAGTCCTATTGACGCCTAAGCCTTGCTAGGCCTGGCTGGACAAGCTGCAGGCTTGTCTAATTTGGTCTTTTCTTCTTGGCGAGAGGCTCTGCTTCTTTGCGAGGGCGATGTCTTCTCCTGTGTTTGTTCCTTTCCTGCATGGTTTCAAACACCCTGGAAGATAGGAAACAAACCATCCATTGTTCAATTTAGTACACACCATTACAGCAAGTGGCAAGATCTGCCTTTTAGTATGAATTTCTGTCTTTTTGGGCAGTGGCAGGTTGTGAATTGATCAGAGCATGAGTCCGATCTTTCTTGTTTCAATGCCTTGAAATGTCTTCCTCCTTTTGCTGCATCCTATTTGGAATTTGATCAGCAGCATCAAAGCAAGCTTGGATGGATCTGTTGCTCCTTGTATGCAGTGTGTGTTGTTGGGGCAGGGTAAGGTTTCATTGTGAAGGCTGGGTTTGAAGTGAGCTGTTTGGGTTTGAGGTGGGTTGTAAGCTTGAGCAGGGCTGCGAGGGGCGATGGTGCAAGTGGCCTGAGCTTGCCCTGCGGCGCCTTTGCAAAGGGTCAGCCTGTTTGAGTGGCAAGGCGCAGGTTGGAGCAGAAAGAGCAGGAAGTTGCGCACCGTTTGCACTGGCCGCAGGGAAAGGGGCCTCCCGCCGAACGGGGCGGCTGGCGCGGTTGGCAGCAGGGACACTGGGCGCTGCCAGCCCTCTTGCGGCTTCTCTTGCCTGTCTGCCCATCCTCCTTTCTGGGGGGGCTTTTGCTCCTCTTGCCTTCGCCCACAGCCTGGAAATCAAAGAATCCTCTTTCAATGTTTCCTTCCCGTCAGAAAGCTGGAAATGCCTGCATCCAGCACAAAAATCTGTTGGCCTAAGCAAATCCTTGCAAAGCCTCAAGAGCTGAGGAAAGGGCTGCCTTTGCCAGTGGGCTGCGGCGGGCTGCCAAGGCAGAGCTTGGAGGGAAATGCTCCTCTTTCCTACAGGCCAAAGGGGTGGGATAAATGTGTGGCTGTCTAGAATTCTACATTTCTTATTTCTACCTCTCTGCCTAACATTTATTTCCCTTGGGTTTTCCTGCAGAAATGTCTAGGGAATGGGATGGAAATTCAGTCAAATTAGGGAAGACACATGGTTAGACGTTTTCTACAACCCAGAATAATCTCTCTCTCTCTTTCTCTTTCTCTCTCTCTCTCTCACTCTTGCCAACCAAATTGCTCTTTGCTGGTAAGGAAAGTCTGAGGGGAGCCACAGCACTGGCAGCTGCTTCTTGGGGAGTATGCTGGGGTGCTAGAAAAACTGCCTGAAAATCTGCAACATCTCCCTGAAGACAGGGATTGCTGATGTCAGGAGGAGTTAAGTGGGGAATGAAGGGTGTGATTGGAGTCAGCAAAGGTGGCAGCCCTTGAGAAAGCCATCTGTAGAGAGTGCAAGGCCATTTGGGTGGTGGTGCGGCTTTTTTGGCTCAGAGTTAGGCTCCAGAATGGCGTATTTCAGGGCAGCAGCAGCAGAAGGAAGGCCTGGGCAGCATCTGCTGTGCCTTTCCCAGCACATGGGACGATGTGATCCTGGCAAAGCGGCGTCTGGCATGGCTGGCCAGCAGGTTTTCTCCCCTTCTCCCAGTTTCTCCACCCTCCTGGCATGCCTGGATTTTCTTGCCCCTCACCTGAGCAAGAGTGCTAGCAACTCTATGCTCCTTTTTCCAGGTGTAGTAGTACTCCACACACTGTGCCACGGTCTTAGTCTGGATCTGTTGTGAAGAGAAAAAGAAGGAATCTACAATTCCTTTGTAGGGTGCATTGGGGAAAAAGAAGAAGATGGAGTAAAGTAGGAAGTAAAATCATGAAGTAAATGGAGTAGGGTGTAAAATGAAATCTAGATGGAGAAAGAGAGGCATCATGCAATGTAGTAAAGCGTGTATCATGCTAGGTGGTAGCACACGTAATGCACAGATCAACAAGAAATCCATCTAGCACAGGTCTTCTTTGCCGGGTTCACTGCAGTTATGCCAGCACAATGTCTTGTGGAAGCAGCAGCAGACGTGTGCGACAAGTCTGAGAGAATAAATCATCATATTGCAAAGGAGCTTGGAGAAAAGGGCTGGAGAGACAGGATCATCCTTTTCACACAGGCCTTTGATGTCCCGTTTTGTTCCTACTTGAGCAGTTTTGGTACTTGAGAAGAGAGAGACCGAAGGCCAGTGTTTGTTACCAGATAGAAGCAAGCTTTCCTCCTGATGATCTACTCAGGTAAAGAATGTCCTGCGGCTTTACCTGCTTCTGGATGAGATGAAAATCCTTGCCGTAGGTGTGGAAAGCCTTTTGGAAGGAGTCCTTCTCCTCAGGTGTCCATCTGTCGGAGCCTGGCAATAAAAAGCAGCAGGTAAATGGATCCCTCGATCCACATGAAGTAGATGCCACTGGCCGCCGCAAGAAAATGGTTGCAGGCCATCATTGCCGTGTGAGTACACGTCTGCTCCCTCAGAAGGTGATGAAGACAAGAGCAGGCATTCCGCCGGGAAAAGGATTGGAAAAGAAGTAAAGCTGAAGGACTAGATGCTGGTGCTTTCCCCAGCCCCCGAGAAGACAAGACCTTGTGCTCGTGTTAAGCACAATTTGTTGAAGCAGAAACACTTGCCACAACACTGAAGGGGACGGCAGCATCTGTCAGTGAAGGAAGAAGCTCTGCTTTGCTTACCTGCGTAATGATAATCAGCCAAGGGATGGCCTTGAGCTGTTGCAGGCCCCCCTGAGAGCAACATCTCCAGAGCCTCCTGCAAGATCCAAGGGGAAAAGGCTTTAGGCACCCCACCACATCCAAAATGAGCCGAAAAGCACAGATGCTGCCTTTCAGCTACTTTGCCTCTTCAGACATTCAAGCAACTGTATGCCATGTGGGTGAAAGCCTGGGATTTGATCCCAGTGCCTATTTTTTGCTGCCCAGCCCTTTGATGCTGGTCCCCAAGAGTGGCATTTTGCTCCCCAAGCGAATGATTTTGCGGCTCCTGCAGCCAGAATGGCCTCAGCTGCGTGAGGCTTCTGGGAATTTCCTCTCCAAATGTCTTAGAGCAGCCAGAGCTGCAGGCGATTTCCAAGGCAGCAGGCTGCAGGAGCTTGCGCCGCCGCCTGCAGGAGGGAGATTCTCCCTGCTGGAGCCGTTTGGGCTCAGCCCTGCCGCAGCTGGAGGAGACACAGCAGGCAGCAGGTGCTCTGCTCCCTGTGAAGAGCCTTCATCAAGGAGCAGGCAGGAAAGGCTGTGCCAGAGGCCGGGCCTTGTGCATTCCCTGTGCCCTCTTCTGTGCGCCCACAGAGCGGCTTCTTACCGGAAGGCTGCCGCGTGCCTGGTGCAGGCAGTGCAGGGTGCGCTCCAGGTCAGCTGCTGGGCTGGCAATGCCACGGGAGCTGGCCATGTCCAGCAGTTGTCTTACTGCAAGCACAAGAAAAAGCCAGCCCAAGTCAGCCTTGAGGCCAGCAAGAGCAAAGGTTGCCATGCAAGGCGGAAGGAAAGGCCAGGAGCTAAAGGCAGCAGCTTGGAGAGCATGAAAAGGAGAGCAAAGACAGGGCCAGCTGAAGCAAGGGCCCCCGCAGTGCTGGCTCTCCCTTCAGAGCAGCTTCTTGTAGAAGAAGTGGAGGCCAATCTCCTCTCTTGCAGTGGCAAATGGGCCTGAGCAATTTGGAGAGCAAGATGCTTGCTCTTTTTGCTGCTCTGCTGCAGAAGCAGAGCGTTCTCCTTGCCTCTAACACTTCTAGATGGGAAGATGGGCGAGACAGGGAGAGAAGCGGAGCCTGCAAAAAGCTGCCTTTCTATGCAAAAGGAGACTTGGAAAGATCCAAGTATGTCAGGGGTGGAAGAAAAGCTTGAAGAGAAGCTACCTCTGTCAGGTTTCTCCATGTCAGAGTCGTCTTCTCCCCAGGGCTTCCAGACCAGGCTTGCAGGCTCTTCATCCTCACTTGGTGCTCTGCTCTGCAGCTCTGGCAGCTCAGCCTGAAAGTCACTGCCAACATTGATGTGCCTAAAGGAAGAAAGAGGTGAAGGTAAGAAAGGCAAGTGTTCGAGAGAGCCTTGCTGTGGATGCACAGGCTTGAAGCAATCCCAGCCTGACTCTGAAAGAGCAGTTCTCCTGCTGGCCATTCCTCCAGTTTGCTGTCCTTTAACCCTAGGCCAAAACTCACGGCTGATTGTTGCCTCTTGCTTTCCTTTTCATTGTGCTTCTCCTTTCCACCTGCAAAAGATCCAAACAATGCTCCAATTAGAAATGGTTCCGCCCAGGATGTGTCAGTAGCCTTCCTTCTCGACCTCATCGTTGCAAAGCCTGAGCTCCTCTGTGCCAGCTCCTTTCTTTTTGCTGTCATTGCCGTGCTTTTGAGGTGGAATTGCCTAGGCAGGAGCCTCTAGCAGTCAGCAGCTTCCTGAGGAGGGGAAGCAGAAGGCCATGCACTACTCTCTTCAGTCCTGGGGCCGCTGGGAGGAGCCAAGAGAATGGGCTGCAAGATGTGGCAGTGCAGGCTTCGGGTGGATAGAAGGAAAAGGCTCTTCACGCAGAGGGTGCTTGGCCACTGGAACAGGCTCTCCAGGGAAGGGGTGCCAGCAGCAAGGCTGACTGAGCTCCAAAAGTGTTTGGACAGCGCTCTTGGGCATGTGATTGTTGAGGCTGCCCCGGGCAGGCCCTGGAGTTGGGCTCAGTGATCTTTGAGAATCCCTTGCAAGCCAGAAAATTCTCTGGTACTGTGATTGTGTTCTTGAGAAGATGGCATTTCACAGCTGCCCCTGAGCATGAGGTAGAAGCAGCCCTACATGCATTGAAAGAAGTATCTACAGGATATGAAAATAGAATGTATCTATCAGAGATGTAACTATGGAAGCACATAAGGATTGCTGATAGCAGATGATTTTTGAAGTTGAACACCTGTGTTTGAGGACAAGGCCAGTGAAATGCTTGCATGGCCTGAATGAGAGGGATCCCAGAGGAGAAGTGCCATCATTCTGGTTTTTGCAGCTTTGGAGCAGGTGTGAACTGAGTCAGGGCATAAGGGGATTTGTTGACACTGAAGCCCTGAACTCCTCAGGCATGACCAATTTGTTTTGGGGTCACCACAAGCTAGGTTTAGGACTGCAATGGGTTCCAGGAACTTTGAAGCAGGTGATGCGTGGAGGAGGATCTGCAACTGCACTGGGACAGCTCTCTACGTCCTCTATGGAAAGGTCTGTGTTTGCCTGGGAAGCAACACGATTCCTTCATAAGCTGCAGCCCGCTTTGACCTGGAAGGTGGCGTGGGGAAAGTGAGCACGCAGCCTGTGTGTGGTGGTTGGTGGGAGAGGCAGCTGGAGCCTGGTGCCCTTGTGTTAGTGCTTTGAGGGCAAGTGGGGATTTTCTTACCTTTGAGGATGCCCAAGTGCTGTGGGGATGCCTGGAGGCAGCCGAGGAGACGAGGATGTGGGTGCAGAGGCCGGGTGTGGCGCTGAGTGCAGGAGGTGGCTGGTCAGGGACAGCCCAGGAGCTGATCGTGCAGCTGCTGCTCCAGCGCTGCTCCAGCAGCGTTCCACCAAGGGCCGCAGGAGCAGGAGACAACGACAGTTGCTATGGGCACAGCCCAACATTCCATGTAGAACCCCAGGGGAGCCATGGGAGAGAAAGAGGCATGGGCCACCTCTGTCCCTTTTACTTCTGCTGCTGCAAGCTTGCTCTGAGAGCCATGCCATTGGGTTTTTCTCCTGAGTGGTCTGAGGAGACGGGCAAAAGCAGTGCAGGGACAGCCCTGGCTCTTCTCGGTGCTTCTCTGCAAGGTGTCTCCAGCTGAACGTGCCCAGGAGGCTGTCTGTGTCCAAGGGCCCAGAACCTCATCTCCTGCCCTGGAGAACCAGCAGGACTCCTCCCGCTGGCTCTCCTCCAGCTCTGAGAGGAGCTAGAATTTGCAAGTTGTTCGGCCGAGAGGCAACTCCAAAGCTTCCTCTCCAAGTGGAGGCATTCATGCTGCCCCCTTTCTCAAATCTCCTTTTGGTGCCCAATAATGTGGCTTGATGTTTTCCCTCCTTTGGCCTCTGAGCTGGTCACTCACCTCATCACTCCTTCCTTGAAACTTAGAGAAACAGCATGTTTCTCAGGGGAACTGATGGGGACACACAGACAGGGACAGCACGGTGGCATTTCTGTAGCAAACATGAATGCAGACTTTGTATATCCCTCTTCCAGCTCCCTTGGAGAAACTAGCTGTTTGTCTCAAAAGACTCAGGGATTCCTCTAACAAAGGAACGCTGATGGAATTATCTTTCCACACTGATGGCCTTGGCATTTCTTTTAATACTTAGATGGCAGATAGGACAAAACCCAGCCAGTTTTGGTGCTTCCCGGCCTTTAGTTAAGGCAAAGCAAATCTTGCTTCAGTCCCAATCTTGCTTCCTTGCCAGGCTGCATGTTGCCCACAGGGCAGCAAAGTGAGGGGGCAGCTGTAACAAGTGCCACTGCAAGGCAGATACTTTGTAGGCTCCAAGGCCCAGCTGCACTGGCTCCATCAGACAAGGGCAAGCTTCCCTGCGCTTCCCAGAAGCAGCCTGGCAATTGCCCCCTCCCTGGCCCCCTCTCCACCCTGCACAGCCCCTGCCACCAAAGCCTTGCTGGGCAGTGCCATTTGCTGGGCTAGACGAAAGAGGGAGTTTGCTTCTTCTTTCGTGCAAATACCTAAGCTGGGGGAAGCCAGAGAGAGGATAATGATCCCAGCCGCTGTGCTTTAGCTAAGGAGATTGGTGGAGGCCCAGAGCGGGAGAGGGGTCCTTTCAAGAGAAACTGAAACTGAACTACTGATGCCTTTGTGGTGCATGGGATATGAATTGGACAGAATTGGAGGGGTTCTAGAAAGGTCTTCCAAGGTGGTCAGGTGCATCAGTGCCCCAAAATGAAACAAAGTTATGTTGCTGGGCTACAAAAAGGACTAAAGCTGTTGCTTTTAGGGCAGAAATGATGGTGAGAGCAGAGCACTCATTTTGATCCAATTCATTGAATTAAACAAAGCCTCCCTTTCCACTGGCAGCTGAGATTTGTAGGAATCAAAGGATGAAGCGCCAGCGTTCTTTCCCTGGCAGGAAAGGAGACACACCTTTGCCAGTCCTGCCAGCTGAGCAAGGGGCCGGGCCTTGGGGAGGTGGTGCGTGCCCAGATTCTCCTCTCAGGGCAAGTGCCGTCTTTGATTGCCGCAGTGATTTCATACAGACCAAAAGACAAAGTGGAACAAACATGGTTTAATGATAAAGACAGATTGTGTCTCAACAAAGGCAAAATGACAAAAGACAGAGCATAGCCAACACTAAGCCTCTTCCATTGACTGATCAATCTAATCCTACTAATGAATCTTGAATAATACTCATGTACCTTAACTAAGAAATTGAGGAGATTCCTATCATGTAAACTAACTAAATAGAATTTCAGCAAGTCTAAAAGCTTAGAAACCAGTCCTATTCCTATCTAGTCCTATTGACGCCTAAGCCTTGCTAGGCCTGGCTGGACAAGCTGCAGGCTTGTCTAATTTGGTCTTTTCTTCTTGGCGAGAGGCTCTGCTTCTTTGCGAGGGCGATGTCTTCTCCTGTGTTTGTTCCTTTCCTGCATGGTTTCAAACACCCTGGAAGATAGGAAACAAACCATCCATTGTTCAATTTAGTACACACCATTACAGCAAGTGGCAAGATCTGCCTTTTAGTATGAATTTCTGTCTTTTTGGGCAGTGGCAGGTTGTGAATTGATCAGAGCATGAGTCCGATCTTTCTTGTTTCAATGCCTTGAAATGTCTTCCTCCTTTTGCTGCATCCTATTTGGAATTTGATCAGCAGCATCAAAGCAAGCTTGGATGGATCTGTTGCTCCTTGTATGCAGTGTGTGTTGTTGGGGCAGGGTAAGGTTTCATTGTGAAGGCTGGGTTTGAAGTGAGCTGTTTGGGTTTGAGGTGGGTTGTAAGCTTGAGCAGGGCTGCGAGGGGCGATGGTGCAAGTGGCCTGAGCTTGCCCTGCGGCGCCTTTGCAAAGGGTCAGCCTGTTTGAGTGGCAAGGCGCAGGTTGGAGCAGAAAGAGCAGGAAGTTGCGCACCGTTTGCACTGGCCGCAGGGAAAGGGGCCTCCCGCCGAACGGGGCGGCTGGCGCGGTTGGCAGCAGGGACACTGGGCGCTGCCAGCCCTCTTGCGGCTTCTCTTGCCTGTCTGCCCATCCTCCTTTCTGGGGGGGCTTTTGCTCCTCTTGCCTTCGCCCACAGCCTGGAAATCAAAGAATCCTCTTTCAATGTTTCCTTCCCGTCAGAAAGCTGGAAATGCCTGCATCCAGCACAAAAATCTGTTGGCCTAAGCAAATCCTTGCAAAGCCTCAAGAGCTGAGGAAAGGGCTGCCTTTGCCAGTGGGCTGCGGCGGGCTGCCAAGGCAGAGCTTGGAGGGAAATGCTCCTCTTTCCTACAGGCCAAAGGGGTGGGATAAATGTGTGGCTGTCTAGAATTCTACATTTCTTATTTCTACCTCTCTGCCTAACATTTATTTCCCTTGGGTTTTCCTGCAGAAATGTCTAGGGAATGGGATGGAAATTCAGTCAAATTAGGGAAGACACATGGTTAGACGTTTTCTACAACCCAGAATAATCTCTCTCTCTCTTTCTCTTTCTCTCTCTCTCTCTCACTCTTGCCAACCAAATTGCTCTTTGCTGGTAAGGAAAGTCTGAGGGGAGCCACAGCACTGGCAGCTGCTTCTTGGGGAGTATGCTGGGGTGCTAGAAAAACTGCCTGAAAATCTGCAACATCTCCCTGAAGACAGGGATTGCTGATGTCAGGAGGAGTTAAGTGGGGAATGAAGGGTGTGATTGGAGTCAGCAAAGGTGGCAGCCCTTGAGAAAGCCATCTGTAGAGAGTGCAAGGCCATTTGGGTGGTGGTGCGGCTTTTTTGGCTCAGAGTTAGGCTCCAGAATGGCGTATTTCAGGGCAGCAGCAGCAGAAGGAAGGCCTGGGCAGCATCTGCTGTGCCTTTCCCAGCACATGGGACGATGTGATCCTGGCAAAGCGGCGTCTGGCATGGCTGGCCAGCAGGTTTTCTCCCCTTCTCCCAGTTTCTCCACCCTCCTGGCATGCCTGGATTTTCTTGCCCCTCACCTGAGCAAGAGTGCTAGCAACTCTATGCTCCTTTTTCCAGGTGTAGTAGTACTCCACACACTGTGCCACGGTCTTAGTCTGGATCTGTTGTGAAGAGAAAAAGAAGGAATCTACAATTCCTTTGTAGGGTGCATTGGGGAAAAAGAAGAAGATGGAGTAAAGTAGGAAGTAAAATCATGAAGTAAATGGAGTAGGGTGTAAAATGAAATCTAGATGGAGAAAGAGAGGCATCATGCAATGTAGTAAAGCGTGTATCATGCTAGGTGGTAGCACACGTAATGCACAGATCAACAAGAAATCCATCTAGCACAGGTCTTCTTTGCCGGGTTCACTGCAGTTATGCCAGCACAATGTCTTGTGGAAGCAGCAGCAGACGTGTGCGACAAGTCTGAGAGAATAAATCATCATATTGCAAAGGAGCTTGGAGAAAAGGGCTGGAGAGACAGGATCATCCTTTTCACACAGGCCTTTGATGTCCCGTTTTGTTCCTACTTGAGCAGTTTTGGTACTTGAGAAGAGAGAGACCGAAGGCCAGTGTTTGTTACCAGATAGAAGCAAGCTTTCCTCCTGATGATCTACTCAGGTAAAGAATGTCCTGCGGCTTTACCTGCTTCTGGATGAGATGAAAATCCTTGCCGTAGGTGTGGAAAGCCTTTTGGAAGGAGTCCTTCTCCTCAGGTGTCCATCTGTCGGAGCCTGGCAATAAAAAGCAGCAGGTAAATGGATCCCTCGATCCACATGAAGTAGATGCCACTGGCCGCCGCAAGAAAATGGTTGCAGGCCATCATTGCCGTGTGAGTACACGTCTGCTCCCTCAGAAGGTGATGAAGACAAGAGCAGGCATTCCGCCGGGAAAAGGATTGGAAAAGAAGTAAAGCTGAAGGACTAGATGCTGGTGCTTTCCCCAGCCCCCGAGAAGACAAGACCTTGTGCTCGTGTTAAGCACAATTTGTTGAAGCAGAAACACTTGCCACAACACTGAAGGGGACGGCAGCATCTGTCAGTGAAGGAAGAAGCTCTGCTTTGCTTACCTGCGTAATGATAATCAGCCAAGGGATGGCCTTGAGCTGTTGCAGGCCCCCCTGAGAGCAACATCTCCAGAGCCTCCTGCAAGATCCAAGGGGAAAAGGCTTTAGGCACCCCACCACATCCAAAATGAGCCGAAAAGCACAGATGCTGCCTTTCAGCTACTTTGCCTCTTCAGACATTCAAGCAACTGTATGCCATGTGGGTGAAAGCCTGGGATTTGATCCCAGTGCCTATTTTTTGCTGCCCAGCCCTTTGATGCTGGTCCCCAAGAGTGGCATTTTGCTCCCCAAGCGAATGATTTTGCGGCTCCTGCAGCCAGAATGGCCTCAGCTGCGTGAGGCTTCTGGGAATTTCCTCTCCAAATGTCTTAGAGCAGCCAGAGCTGCAGGCGATTTCCAAGGCAGCAGGCTGCAGGAGCTTGCGCCGCCGCCTGCAGGAGGGAGATTCTCCCTGCTGGAGCCGTTTGGGCTCAGCCCTGCCGCAGCTGGAGGAGACACAGCAGGCAGCAGGTGCTCTGCTCCCTGTGAAGAGCCTTCATCAAGGAGCAGGCAGGAAAGGCTGTGCCAGAGGCCGGGCCTTGTGCATTCCCTGTGCCCTCTTCTGTGCGCCCACAGAGCGGCTTCTTACCGGAAGGCTGCCGCGTGCCTGGTGCAGGCAGTGCAGGGTGCGCTCCAGGTCAGCTGCTGGGCTGGCAATGCCACGGGAGCTGGCCATGTCCAGCAGTTGTCTTACTGCAAGCACAAGAAAAAGCCAGCCCAAGTCAGCCTTGAGGCCAGCAAGAGCAAAGGTTGCCATGCAAGGCGGAAGGAAAGGCCAGGAGCTAAAGGCAGCAGCTTGGAGAGCATGAAAAGGAGAGCAAAGACAGGGCCAGCTGAAGCAAGGGCCCCCGCAGTGCTGGCTCTCCCTTCAGAGCAGCTTCTTGTAGAAGAAGTGGAGGCCAATCTCCTCTCTTGCAGTGGCAAATGGGCCTGAGCAATTTGGAGAGCAAGATGCTTGCTCTTTTTGCTGCTCTGCTGCAGAAGCAGAGCGTTCTCCTTGCCTCTAACACTTCTAGATGGGAAGATGGGCGAGACAGGGAGAGAAGCGGAGCCTGCAAAAAGCTGCCTTTCTATGCAAAAGGAGACTTGGAAAGATCCAAGTATGTCAGGGGTGGAAGAAAAGCTTGAAGAGAAGCTACCTCTGTCAGGTTTCTCCATGTCAGAGTCGTCTTCTCCCCAGGGCTTCCAGACCAGGCTTGCAGGCTCTTCATCCTCACTTGGTGCTCTGCTCTGCAGCTCTGGCAGCTCAGCCTGAAAGTCACTGCCAACATTGATGTGCCTAAAGGAAGAAAGAGGTGAAGGTAAGAAAGGCAAGTGTTCGAGAGAGCCTTGCTGTGGATGCACAGGCTTGAAGCAATCCCAGCCTGACTCTGAAAGAGCAGTTCTCCTGCTGGCCATTCCTCCAGTTTGCTGTCCTTTAACCCTAGGCCAAAACTCACGGCTGATTGTTGCCTCTTGCTTTCCTTTTCATTGTGCTTCTCCTTTCCACCTGCAAAAGATCCAAACAATGCTCCAATTAGAAATGGTTCCGCCCAGGATGTGTCAGTAGCCTTCCTTCTCGACCTCATCGTTGCAAAGCCTGAGCTCCTCTGTGCCAGCTCCTTTCTTTTTGCTGTCATTGCCGTGCTTTTGAGGTGGAATTGCCTAGGCAGGAGCCTCTAGCAGTCAGCAGCTTCCTGAGGAGGGGAAGCAGAAGGCCATGCACTACTCTCTTCAGTCCTGGGGCCGCTGGGAGGAGCCAAGAGAATGGGCTGCAAGATGTGGCAGTGCAGGCTTCGGGTGGATAGAAGGAAAAGGCTCTTCACGCAGAGGGTGCTTGGCCACTGGAACAGGCTCTCCAGGGAAGGGGTGCCAGCAGCAAGGCTGACTGAGCTCCAAAAGTGTTTGGACAGCGCTCTTGGGCATGTGATTGTTGAGGCTGCCCCGGGCAGGCCCTGGAGTTGGGCTCAGTGATCTTTGAGAATCCCTTGCAAGCCAGAAAATTCTCTGGTACTGTGATTGTGTTCTTGAGAAGATGGCATTTCACAGCTGCCCCTGAGCATGAGGTAGAAGCAGCCCTACATGCATTGAAAGAAGTATCTACAGGATATGAAAATAGAATGTATCTATCAGAGATGTAACTATGGAAGCACATAAGGATTGCTGATAGCAGATGATTTTTGAAGTTGAACACCTGTGTTTGAGGACAAGGCCAGTGAAATGCTTGCATGGCCTGAATGAGAGGGATCCCAGAGGAGAAGTGCCATCATTCTGGTTTTTGCAGCTTTGGAGCAGGTGTGAACTGAGTCAGGGCATAAGGGGATTTGTTGACACTGAAGCCCTGAACTCCTCAGGCATGACCAATTTGTTTTGGGGTCACCACAAGCTAGGTTTAGGACTGCAATGGGTTCCAGGAACTTTGAAGCAGGTGATGCGTGGAGGAGGATCTGCAACTGCACTGGGACAGCTCTCTATGTCCTCTATGGAAAGGTCTGTGTTTGCCTGGGAAGCAACACGATTCCTTCAGAAGCTGCAGCCCGCTTTGACGTGGAAGGTGGCGTGGGGAAAGTGAGCACGCAGCCTGTGTGTGGTGGTTGGTGGGAGAGGCAGCTGGAGCCTGGTGCCCTTGTGTTAGTGCTTTGAGGGCAAGTGGGGATTTTCTTACCTTTGAGGATCCCCAAGTGCTGTGGGGATGCCTGGAGGCAGGCGAGGAGACGAGGATGTGGGTGCAGAGGCCGGGTGTGGCGCTGAGTGCAGGAGGTGGCTGGTCAGGGACAGCCCAGGAGCTGATCGTGCAGCTGCTGCTCCAGCGCTGCTCCAGCAGCGTTCCACCAAGGGCCGCAGGAGCAGGAGACAACGACAGTTGCTATGGGCACAGCCCAACATTCCATGTAGAACCCCAGGGGAGCCATGGGAGAGAAAGAGGCATGGGCCACCTCTGTCCCTTTTACTTCTGCTGCTGCAAGCTTGCTCTGAGAGCCATGCCATTGGGTTTTTCTCCTGAGTGGGCTGAGGAGACGGGCAAAAGCAGTGCAGGGACAGCCCTGGCTCTTCTCGGTGCTTCTCTGCAAGGTGTCTCCAGCTGAACGTGCCCAGGAGTCTGTCTGTGTCCAAGGGCCCAGAACCTCATCTCCTGCCCTGGAGAACCAGCAGGACTCCTCCCGCTGGCTCTCCTCCAGCTCTGAGAGGAGCTAGAATTTGCAAGTTGTTCGGCCGAGAGGCAACTCCAAAGCTTCCTCTCCAAGTGGAGGCATTCATGCTGCCCCCTTTCTCAAATCTCCTTTTGGTGCCCAATAATGTGGCTTGATGTTTTCCCTCCTTTGGCCTCTGAGCTGGTCACTCACCTCATCACTCCTTCCTTGAAACTTAGAGAAACAGCATGTTTCTCAGGGGAACTGATGGGGACACACAGACAGGGACAGCACGGTGGCATTTCTGTAGCAAACATGAATGCAGACTTTGTATATCCCTCTTCCAGCTCCCTTGGAGAAACTAGCTGTTTGTCTCAAAAGACTCAGGGATTCCTCTAACAAAGGAACGCTGATGGAATTATCTTTCCACACTGATGGCCTTGGCATTTCTTTTAATACTTAGATGGCAGATAGGATAAAACCCAGCCAGTTTTGCTGCTTCCCGGCCTTTAGTTAAGGCAAAGCAAATCTTGCTTCAGTCCCAATCTTGCTTCCTTGCCAGGCTGCATGTTGCCCACAGGGCAGCAAAGTGAGGGGGCAGCTGTAACAAGTGCCACTGCAAGGCAGATACTTTGTAGGCTCCAAGGCCCAGCTGCACTGGCTCCATCAGACAAGGGCAAGCTTCCCTGCGCTTCCCAGAAGCAGCCTGGCAATTGCCCCCTCCCTGGCCCCCTCTCCACCCTGCACAGCCCCTGCCACCAAAGCCTTGCTGGGCAGTGCCATTTGCTGGGCTAGACGAAAGAGGGAGTTTGCTTCTTCTTTCGTGCAAATACCTAAGCTGGGGGAAGCCAGAGAGAGGATAATGATCCCAGCCGCTGTGCTTTAGCTAAGGAGATTGGTGGAGGCCCAGAGCGGGAGAGGGGTCCTTTCAAGAGAAACTGAAACTGAACTACTGATGCCTTTGTGGTGCATGGGATATGAATTGGACAGAATTGGAGGGGTTCTAGAAAGGTCTTCCAAGGTGGTCAGGTGCATCAGTGCCCCAAAATGAAACAAAGTTATGTTGCTGGGCTACAAAAAGGACTAAAGCTGTTGCTTTTAGGGCAGAAATGATGGTGAGAGCAGAGCACTCATTTTGATCCAATTCATTGAATTAAACAAAGCCTCCCTTTCCACTGGCAGCTGAGATTTGTAGGAATCAAAGGATGAAGCGCCAGCGTTCTTTCCCTGGCAGTAAAGGAGACACACCTTTGCCAGTCCTGCCAGCTGAGCAAGGGGCCGGGCCTTGGGGAGGTGGTGCGTGCCCAGATTCTCCTCTCAGGGCAAGTGCCGTCTTTGATTGCCGCAGTGATTTCATACAGACCAAAAGACAAAGTGGAACAAACATGGTTTAATGATAAAGACAGATTGTGTCTCAACAAAGGCAAAATGACAAAAGACAGAGCATAGCCAACACTAAGCCTCTTCCATTGACTGATCAATCTAATCCTACTAATGAATCTTGAATAATACTCATGTACCTTAACTAAGAAATTGAGGAGATTCCTATCATGTAAACTAACTAAATAGAATTTCAGCAAGTCTAAAAGCTTAGAAACCAGTCCTATTCCTATCTAGTCCTATTGACGCCTAAGCCTTGCTAGGCCTGGCTGGACAAGCTGCAGGCTTGTCTAATTTGGTCTTTTCTTCTTGGGGAGAGGCTCTGCTTCTTTGCGAGGGCGATGTCTTCCCCTGTGTTTGTTCCTTTCCTGCATGGTTTCAAACACCCTGGAAGATAGGAAACAAACCATCCATTGTTCAATTTAGTACACACCATTACAGCAAGTGGCAAGATCTGCCTTTTAGTATGAATTTCTGTCTTTTTGGGCAGTGGCAGGTTGTGAATTGATCAGAGCATGAGTCCGATCTTTCTTGTTTCAATGCCTTGAAATGTCTTCCTCCTTTTGCTGCATCCTATTTGGAATTTGATCAGCAGCATCAAAGCAAGCTTGGATGGATCTGTTGCTCCTTGTATGCAGTGTGTGTTGTTGGGGCAGGGTAAGGTTTCATTGTGAAGGCTGGGTTTGAAGTGAGCTGTTTGGGTTTGAGGTGGGTTGTAAGCTTGAGCAGGGATGCGAGGGGCGACGGTGCAAGTGGCCTGAGCTTGCCCTGCGGCGCCTTTGCAAAGGGTCAGCCTGTTTGAGTGGCAAGGTGCAGGTTGGAGCAGAAAGAGCAGGAAGCTGCGCACCGTTTGCACTGGCCGCAGGGAAAGGGGCCTCCCGCCGGACGGGGCGGCTGGCGCGGTTGGCAGCAGGGACACTGGGCGCTGCCAGCCCTCTTGCGGCTTCTCTTGCCTGTCTGCCCATCCTCCTTTCTGGGGGGGCTTTTGCTCCTCTTGCCTTCGCCCACAGCCTGGAAATCAAAGAATCCTCTTTCAATGTTTCCTTCCCGTCAGAAAGCTGGAAATGCCTGCATCCAGCACAAAAATCTGTTGGCCTAAGCAAATCCTTGCAAAGCCTCAAGAGCTGAGGAAAGGGCTGCCTTTGCCAGTGGGCTGCGGCGGGCTGCCAAGGCAGAGCTTGGAGGGAAATGCTCCTCTTTCCTACAGGCCAAAGGGGTGGGATAAATGTGTGGCTGTCTAGAATTCTACATTTCTTATTTCTACCTCTCTGCCTAACATTTATTTCCCTTGGGTTTTCCTGCAGAAATGTCTAGGGAATGGGATGGAAATTCAGTCAAATTAGGGAAGACACATGGTTAGACGTTTTCTACAACCCAGAATAATCTCTCTCTCTCTTTCTCTTTCTCTCTCTCTCTCTCACTCTTGCCAACCAAATTGCTCTTTGCTGGTAAGGAAAGTCTGAGGGGAGCCACAGCACTGGCAGCTGCTTCTTGGGGAGTATGCTGGGGTGCTAGAAAAACTGCCTGAAAATCTGCAACATCTCCCTGAAGACAGGGATTGCTGATGTCAGGAGGAGTTAAGTGGGGAATGAAGGGTGTGATTGGAGTCAGCAAAGGTGGCAGCCCTTGAGAAAGCCATCTGTAGAGAGTGCAAGGCCATTTGGGTGGTGGTGCGGCTTTTTTGGCTCAGAGTTAGGCTCCAGAATGGCGTATTTCAGGGCAGCAGCAGCAGAAGGAAGGCCTGGGCAGCATCTGCTGTGCCTTTCCCAGCACATGGGACGATGTGATCCTGGCAAAGCGGCGTCTGGCATGGCTGGCCAGCAGGTTTTCTCCCCTTCTCCCAGTTTCTCCACCCTCCTGGCATGCCTGGATTTTCTTGCCCCTCACCTGAGCAAGAGTGCTAGCAACTCTATGCTCCTTTTTCCAGGTGTAGTAGTACTCCACACACTGTGCCACGGTCTTAGTCTGGATCTGTTGTGAAGAGAAAAAGAAGGAATCTACAATTCCTTTGTAGGGTGCATTGGGGAAAAAGAAGAAGATGGAGTAAAGTAGGAAGTAAAATCATGAAGTAAATGGAGTAGGGTGTAAAATGAAATCTAGATGGAGAAAGAGAGGCATCATGCAATGTAGTAAAGCGTGTATCATGCTAGGTGGTAGCACACGTAATGCACAGATCAACAAGAAATCCATCTAGCACAGGTCTTCTTTGCCGGGTTCACTGCAGTTATGCCAGCACAATGTCTTGTGGAAGCAGCAGCAGACGTGTGCGACAAGTCTGAGAGAATAAATCATCATATTGCAAAGGAGCTTGGAGAAAAGGGCTGGAGAGACAGGATCATCCTTTTCACACAGGCCTTTGATGTCCCGTTTTGTTCCTACTTGAGCAGTTTTGGTACTTGAGAAGAGAGAGACCGAAGGCCAGTGTTTGTTACCAGATAGAAGCAAGCTTTCCTCCTGATGATCTACTCAGGTAAAGAATGTCCTGCGGCTTTACCTGCTTCTGGATGAGATGAAAATCCTTGCCGTAGGTGTGGAAAGCCTTTTGGAAGGAGTCCTTCTCCTCAGGTGTCCATCTGTCGGAGCCTGGCAATAAAAAGCAGCAGGTAAATGGATCCCTCGATCCACATGAAGTAGATGCCACTGGCCGCCGCAAGAAAATGGTTGCAGGCCATCATTGCCGTGTGAGTACACGTCTGCTCCCTCAGAAGGTGATGAAGACAAGAGCAGGCATTCCGCCGGGAAAAGGATTGGAAAAGAAGTAAAGCTGAAGGACTAGATGCTGGTGCTTTCCCCAGCCCCCGAGAAGACAAGACCTTGTGCTGGTGTTAAGCACAATTTGTTGAAGCAGAAACACTTGCCACAACACTGAAGGGGACGGCAGCATCTGTCAGTGAAGGAAGAAGCTCTGCTTTGCTTACCTGCGTAATGATAATCAGCCAAGGGATGGCCTTGAGCTGTTGCAGGCCCCCCTGAGAGCAACATCTCCAGAGCCTCCTGCAAGATCCAAGGGGAAAAGGCTTTAGGCACCCCACCACATCCAAAATGAGCCGAAAAGCACAGATGCTGCCTTTCAGCTACTTTGCCTCTTCAGACATTCAAGCAACTGTATGCCATGTGGGTGAAAGCCTGGGATTTGATCCCAGTGCCTATTTTTTGCTGCCCAGCCCTTTGATGCTGGTCCCCAAGAGTGGCATTTTGCTCCCCAAGCGAATGATTTTGCGGCTCCTGCAGCCAGAATGGCCTCAGCTGCGTGAGGCTTCTGGGAATTTCCTCTCCAAATGTCTTAGAGCAGCCA
The DNA here is from genome assembly GCF_028018845.1 of Melospiza georgiana. Taxonomy (NCBI): domain Eukaryota; kingdom Metazoa; phylum Chordata; class Aves; order Passeriformes; family Passerellidae; genus Melospiza; species Melospiza georgiana. The sequence continues at coordinate 43,018,756 of NC_080465.1, forward strand.
GAGCTGCAGGCGATTTCCAAGGCAGCAGGCTGCAGGAGCTTGCGCCGCCGCCTGCAGGAGGGAGATTCTCCCTGCTGGAGCCGTTTGGGCTCAGCCCTGCCGCAGCTGGAGGAGACACAGCAGGCAGCAGGTGCTCTGCTCCCTGTGAAGAGCCTTCATCAAGGAGCAGGCAGGAAAGGCTGTGCCAGAGGCCGGGCCTTGTGCATTCCCTGTGCCCTCTTCTGTGCGCCCACAGAGCGGCTTCTTACCGGAAGGCTGCCGCGTGCCTGGTGCAGGCAGTGCAGGGCGCGCTCCAGGTCAGCTGCTGGGCCGGCAATGCCACGGGAGCTGGCCATGTCCAGCAGTTGTCTTACTGCAAGCACAAGAAAAAGCCAGCCCAAGTCAGCCTTGAGGCCAGCAAGAGCAAAGGTTGCCATGCAAGGCGGAAGGAAAGGCCAGGAGCTAAAGGCAGCAGCTTGGAGAGCATGAAAAGGAGAGCAAAGACAGGGCCAGCTGAAGCAAGGGCCCCCGCAGTGCTGGCTCTCCCTTCAGAGCAGCTTCTTGTAGAAGAAGTGGAGGCCAATCTCCTCTCTTGCAGTGGCAAATGGGCCTGAGCAATTTGGAGAGCAAGATGCTTGCTCTTTTTGCTGCTCTGCTGCAGAAGCAGAGCGTTCTCCTTGCCTCTAACACTTCTAGATGGGAAGATGGGCGAGACAGGGAGAGAAGCGGAGCCTGCAAAAAGCTGCCTTTCTATGCAAAAGGAGACTTGGAAAGATCCAAGTATGTCAGGGGTGGAAGAAAAGCTTGAAGAGAAGCTACCTCTGTCAGGTTTTTCCATGTCAGAGTCGTCTTCTCCCCAGGGCTTCCAGACCAGGGTTGCAGGCTCTTCATCCTCACTTGGTGCTCGGCTCTGCGGCTCTGGGAGCTCAGCCTGAAAGTCGCTGCCAACATTGATGTGCCTAAAGGAAGAAAGAGGTGAAGGTAAGATAGGCAAGTGCTCGATAGAGCCTTGCTGTGGATGCACAGGCTTGAAGCAATCCCAGCCTGACTCTGGAAGAGCAGTTCTCCTCCTGGCCATTCCTCCAGTTTGCTGTCCTTTAACCCTAGGCCAAAACTCACGGCTGATTGTTGCCTCTTGCTTTCCTTTTCATTGTGCCTCTCCTTTCCACCTGCAAAAGATCCAAACAATGCTCCAGTTAGAAATGGTTCCGCCCAGGATGTGTCAGTAGCCTTCCTTCTCGACCTCATCGTTGCAAAGCCTGAGCTCCTCTGTGCCAGCTCCTTTCTTTTTGCTGTCATTGCCATGCTTTTGAGGTGGAATTGCCTAGGCAGGAGCCTCTAGCAGTCAGCAGCTTCCTGAGGAGGGGAAGCAGAAGGCCATGCACTACTCTCTTCAGTCCTGGGGCCACTGGGAGGAGCCAAGAGAATGGGCTGCAAGATGTGGCAGTGCAGACTTCGGGTGGATAGAAGGAAAAGGCTCTTCACGCAGAGGGTGCTTGGCCACTGGAACAGGCTCTCCAGGGAAGGGGTGCCAGCAGCAAGGCTGACTGAGCTCCAAAAGTGTTTGGACAGCGCTCTTGGGCATGTGATTGTTGAGGCTGCCCCGGGCAGGCCCTGGAGTTGGGCTCAGTGATCTTTGAGAATCCCTTGCAAGCCAGAAAATTCTCTGGTACTGTGATTGTGTTCTTGAGAAGATGGCATTTCACAGCTGCCCCTGAGCATGAGGTAGAAGCAGCCCTACATGCATTGAAAGAAGTATCTACAGGATATGAAAATAGAATGTATCTATCAGAGATGTAACTATGTGAGCACATAAGGATTGCTGATGGCAGATGATTTTTGAAGTTGAACACCTGTGTTTGAGGACAAGGCCAGTGAAATGCTTGCATGGCCTGAATGAGAGGGATCCCAGAGGAGAAGTGCCATCATTCTGGTTTTTGCAGCTTTGGAGCAGGTGTGAGCTGAGTCAGGGCATAAGGGGATTTGTTGACACTGAAGCCCTGAACTCCTCAGGCATGACCAATTTGTTTTGGGGTCACCACAAGCTAGGTTTAGGACTGCAATGGGTGCCAGGAACTTTGAAGCAGGTGATGCGTGGAGGAGGATCTGCAACTGCACTGGGACAGCTCTCTACATCCTCTATGGAAAGGTCTGTGTTTGCCTGGGAGGCAACACGATTCCTTCAGAAGCTGCAGCCCGCTTTGACGTGGAAGGTGGCGTGGGGAAAGTGAGCACGCAGCCTGTGTGTGGTGGTTGGTGGGAGAGGCAGCTGGAGCCTGGTGCCCTTGTGTTAGTGCTTTGAGGGCAAGTGGGGATTTTCTTACCTTTGAGGATGCCCAAGTGCTGTGGGGATGCCTGGAGGCAGCCGAGGAGACGAGGATGTGGGTGCAGAGGCCGGGTGTGGCGCTGAGTGCAGGAGGTGGCTGGTCAGGGACAGCCCAGGAGCTGATCGTGCAGCTGCTGCTCCAGCGCTGCTCCAGCAGCGTTCCACCAAGGGCCGCAGGAGCAGGAGACAACGACAGTTGCTATGGGCACAGCCCAACATTCCATGTAGAACCCCAGGGGAGCCATGGGAGAGAAAGAGGCATGGGCCACCTCTGTCCCTTTTACTTCTGCTGCTGCAAGCTTGCTCTGAGAGCCTTGCCATTGGGTTTTTCTCCTGAGTGGTCTGAGGAGACGGGCAAAAGCAGTGCAGGGACAGCCCTGGCTCTTCTCGGTGCTTCTCTGCAAGGTGTCTCCAGCTGAACGTGCCCAGGAGGCTGTCTGTGTCCAAGGGCCCAGAACCTCATCTCCTGCCCTGGAGAACCAGCAGGACTCCTCCCGCTGGCTCTCCTCCAGCTCTGAGAGGAGCTAGAATTTGCAAGTTGTTCGGCCGAGAGGCAACTCCAAAGCTTCCTCTCCAAGTGGAGGCATTCATGCTGCCCCCTTTCTCAAATCTCCTTTTGGTGCCCAATAATGTGGCTTGATGTTTTCCCTCCTTTGGCCTCTGAGCTGGTCACTCACCTCATCACTCCTTCCTTGAAACTTAGAGAAACAGCATGTTTCTCAGGGGAACTGATGGGGACACACAGACAGGGACAGCACGGTGGCATTTCTGTAGCAAACATGAATGCAGACTTTGTATATCCCTCTTCCAGCTCCCTTGGAGAAACTAGCTGTTTGTCTCAAAAGACTCAGGGATTCCTCTAACAAAGGAACGCTGATGGAATTATCTTTCCACACTGATGGCCTTGGCATTTCTTTTAATACTTAGATGGCAGATAGGACAAAACCCAGCCAGTTTTGGTGCTTCCCGGCCTTTAGTTAAGGCAAAGCAAATCTTGCTTCAGTCCCAATCTTGCTTCCTTGCCAGGCTGCATGTTGCCCACAGGGCAGCAAAGTGAGGGGGCAGCTGTAACAAGTGCCACTGCAAGGCAGATACTTTGTAGGCTCCAAGGCCCAGCTGCACTGGCTCCATCAGACAAGGGCAAGCTTCCCTGCACTTCCCAGAAGCAGCCTGGCAATTGCCCCCTCCCTGGCCCCCTCTCCACCCTGCACAGCCCCTGCCACCAAAGCCTTGCTGGGCAGTGCCATTTGCTGGGCTAGACGAAAGAGGGAGTTTGCTTCTTCTTTCGTGCAAATACCTAAGCTGGGGGAAGCCAGAGAGAGGATAATGATCCCCGCCGCTGTGCTTTAGCTAAGGAGATTGGTGGAGGCCCAGAGCGGGAGAGGGGTCCTTTCAAGAGAAACTGAAACTGAACTACTGATGCCTTTGTGGTGCATGGGATATGAATTGGACAGAATTGGAGGGGTTCTAGAAAGGTCTTCCAAGGTGGTCAGGTGCATCAGTGCCCCAAAATGAAACAAAGTTATGTTGCTGGGCTACAAAAAGGACTAAAGCTGTTGCTTTTAGGGCAGAAATGATGGTGAGAGCAGAGCACTCATTTTGATCCAATTCATTGAATTAAACAAAGCCTCCCTTTCCACTGGCAGCTGAGATTTGTAGGAATCAAAGGATGAAGCGCCAGCGTTCTTTCCCTGGCAGGAAAGGAGACACACCTTTGCCAGTCCTGCCAGCTGAGCAAGGGGCCGGGCCTTGGGGAGGTGGTGCGTGCCCAGATTCTCCTCTCAGGGCAAGTGCCGTCTTTGATTGCCGCAGTGATTTCATACAGACCAAAAGACAAAGTGGAACAAACATGGTTTAATGATAAAGACAGATTGTGTCTCAACAAAGGCAAAATGACAAAAGGCAGAGCATAGCCAACACTAAGCCTCTTCCATTGACTGATCAATCTAATCCTACTAATGAATCTTGAATAATACTCATGTACCTTAACTAAGAAATTGAGGAGATTCCTATCATGTAAACTAACTAAATAGAATTTCAGCAAGTCTAAAAGCTTAAAAACCAGTCCTATTCCTATCTAGTCCTATTGACGCCTAAGCCTTGCTAGGCCTGGCTGGACAAGCTGCAGGCTTGTCTAATTTGGTCTTTTCTTCTTGGCGAGAGGCTCTGCTTCTTTGCGAGGGCGATGTCTTCTCCTGTGTTTGTTCCTTTCCTGCATGGTTTCAAACACCCTGGAAGATAGGAAACAAACCATCCATTGTTCAATTTAGTACACACCATTACAGCAAGTGGCAAGATCTGCCTTTTAGTATGAATTTCTGTCTTTTTGGGCAGTGGCAGGTTGTGAATTGATCAGAGCATGAGTCCGATCTTTCTTGTTTCAATGCCTTGAAATGTCTTCCTCCTTTTGCTGCATCCTATTTGGAATTTGATCAGCAGCATCAAAGCAAGCTTGGATGGATCTGTTGCTCCTTGTATGCAGTGTGTGTTGTTGGGGCAGGGTAAGGTTTCATTGTGAAGGCTGGGTTTGAAGTGAGCTGTTTGGGTTTGAGGTGGGTTGTAAGCTTGAGCAGGGCTGCGAGGGGCGATGGTGCAAGTGGCCTGAGCTTGCCCTGCGGCGCCTTTGCAAAGGGCCAGCCTGTTTGAGTGGCAAGGCGCAGGTTGGAGCAGAAAGAGCAGGAAGTTGCGCACCGTTTGCACTGGCCGCAGGGAAAGGGGCCTCCCGCCGGACGGGGCGGCTGGCGCGGTTGGCAGCAGGGACACTGGGCGCTGCCAGCCCTCTTGCGGCTTCTCTTGCCTGTCTGCCCATCCTCCTTTCTGGGGGGGCTTTTGCTCCTCTTGCCTTCGCCCACAGCCTGGAAATCAAAGAATCCTCTTTCAATGTTTCCTTCCCGTCAGAAAGCTGGAAATGCCTGCGTCCAGCACAAAAATCGATTGGCCTAAGCAAATCCTTGCAAAGCCTCAAGAGCTGAGGAAAGGGCTGCCTTTGCCAGTGGGCTGCGGCGGGCTGCCAAGGCAGAGCTTGGAGGGAAATGCTCCTCTTTCCTACAGGCCAAAGGGGTGGGATAAATGTGTGGCTGTCTAGAATTCTACATTTCTTATTTCTACCTCTCTGCCTAACATTTATTTCCCTTGGGTTTTCCTGCAGAAATGTCTAGGGAATGGGATGGAAATTCAGTCAAATTAGGGAAGACACATGGTTAGACGTTTTCTACAACCCAGAATAATCTCTCTCTCTCTTTCTCTTTCTCTCTCTCTCTCTCACTCTTGCCAACCAAATTGCTCTTTGCTGGTAAGGAAAGTCTGAGGGGAGCCACAGCACTGGCAGCTGCTTCTTGGGGAGTATGCTGGGATGCTAGAAAAACTGCCTGAAAATCTGCAACATCTCCCTGAAGACAGGGATTGCTGATGTCAGGAGGAGTTAAGTGGGGAATGAAGGGTGCGATTGGAGTCAGCAAAGGTGGCAGCCCTTGAGAAAGCCATCTGTAGAGAGTCCAAGGCCATTTGGGTGGTGGTGCGGCTTTTTTGGCTCAGAGTTAGGCTCCAGAATGGCGTATTTCAGGGCAGCAGCAGCAGAAGGAAGGCCTGGGCAGCATCTGCTGTGCCTTTCCCAGCACATGGGACGATGTGATCCTGGCAAAGCGGCGTCTGGCATGGCTGGCCAGCAGGTTTTCTCCCCTTCTCCCAGTTTCTCCACCCTCCTGGCATGCCTGGATTTTCTTGCCCCTCACCTGAGCAAGAGTGCTAGCAACTCTATGCTCCTTTTTCCAGGTGTAGTAGTACTCCACACACTGTGCCACGGTCTTAGTCTGGATCTGTTGTGAAGAGAAAAAGAAGGAATCTAAAATTCCTTTGTAGGGTGCATTGGGGAAAAAGAAGAAGATGGAGTAAAGTAGGAAGTAAAATCATGAAGTAAATGGAGTAGGGTGTAAAATGAAATCAAGATGGAGAAAGAGAGGCATCGTGCAATGTAGTAAAGCGTGTATCATGCTAGATGGTAGCACACGTAATGCACAGATCAACAAGAAATCCATCTAGCACAGGTCTTCTTTGCCGGGTTCACTGCAGTTATGCCAGCACAATGTCTTGTGGAAGCAGCAGCAGACGTGTGCGACAAGTCTGAGAGAATAAATCATCATATTGCAAAGGAGCTTGGAGAAAAGGGCTGGAGAGACAGGATCATCCTTTTCACACAGGCCTTTGATGTCCCGTTTTGTTCCTACTTGAGCAGTTTTGGTACTTGAGAAGAGAGAGACCGAAGGCCAGTGTTTGTTACCAGATAGAAGCAAGCTTTCCTCCTGATGATCTGCTGAGGTAAAGAATGTCCTGCGGCTTTACCTGCTTCTGGATGAGATGAAAATCCTTGCCGTAGGTGTGGAAAGCCTTTTGGAAGGAGTCCTTCTCCTCAGGTGTCCATCTGTCGGAGCCTGGCAATAAAAAGCAGCAGTTAAATGGATCCCTCGATCCACATGAAGTAGATGCCACTGGCCGCCGCAAGAAAATGGTTGCAGGCCATCATTGCCGTGTGAGTACACGTCTGCTCCCTCAGAAGGTGATGAAGACAAGAGCAGGCATTCCGCCGGGAAAAGGATTGGAAAAGAAGTAAAGCTGAAGGACTAGATGCTGGTGCTTTCCCCAGCCCCCGAGAAGAGAAGCCCTTGTGCTGGTGTTAAGCACAATTTGTTGAAGCAGAAACACTTGCCACAACACTGAAGGGGACGGCAGCATCTGTCAGTGAAGGAAGAAGCTCTGCTTTGCTTACCTGCGTAATGATAATCAGCCAAGGGATGGCCTTGAGCTGTTGCAGGCCCCCCTGAGAGCAACATCTCCAGAGCCTCCTGCAAGATCCAAGGGGAAAAGGCTTTAGGCACCCCACCACATCCAAAATGAGCCGAAAAGCACAGATGCTGCCTTTCAGCTACTTTGCCTCTTCAGACATTCAAGCAACTGTATGCCATGTGGGTGAAAGCCTGGGATTTGATCCCAGTGCCTATTTTTTGCTGCCCAGCCCTTTGATGCTGGTCCCCAAGAGTGGCATTTTGCTCCCCAAGCGAATGATTTTGCGGCTCCTGCAGCCAGAATGGCCTCAGCTGCGTGAGGCTTCTGGGAATTTCCTCTCCAAATGTCTTAGAGCAGCCAGAGCTGCAGGCGATTTCCAAGGCAGCAGGCTGCAGGAGCTTGCGCCGCCGCCTGCAGGAGGGAGATTCTCCCTGCTGGAGCCGTTTGGGCTCAGCCCTGCCGCAGCTGGAGGAGACACAGCAGGCAGCAGGTGCTCTGCTCCCTGTGAAGAGCCTTCATCAAGGAGCAGGCAGGAAAGGCTGTGCCAGAGGCCGGGCCTTGTGCATTCCCTGTGCCCTCTTCTGTGCGCCCACAGAGCGGCTTCTTACCGGAAGGCTGCCGCGTGCCTGGTGCAGGCAGTGCAGGGCGCGCTCCAGGTCAGCTGCTGGGCCGGCAATGCCACGGGAGCTGGCCATGTCCAGCAGTTGTCTTACTGCAAGCACAAGAAAAAGCCAGCCCAAGTCAGCCTTGAGGCCAGCAAGAGCAAAGGTTGCCATGCAAGGCGGAAGGAAAGGCCAGGAGCTAAAGGCAGCAGCTTGGAGAGCATGAAAAGGAGAGCAAAGACAGGGCCAGCTGAAGCAAGGGCCCCCGCAGTGCTGGCTCTCCCTTCAGAGCAGCTTCTTGTAGAAGAAGTGGAGGCCAATCTCCTCTCTTGCAGTGGCAAATGGGCCTGAGCAATTTGGAGAGCAAGATGCTTGCTCTTTTTGCTGCTCTGCTGCAGAAGCAGAGCGTTCTCCTTGCCTCTAACACTTCTAGATGGGAAGATGGGCGAGACAGGGAGAGAAGCGGAGCCTGCAAAAAGCTGCCTTTCTATGCAAAAGGAGACTTGGAAAGATCCAAGTATGTCAGGGGTGGAAGAAAAGCTTGAAGAGAAGCTACCTCTGTCAGGTTTTTCCATGTCAGAGACGTCTTCTCCCCAGGGCTTCCAGACCAGGGTTGCAGGCTCTTCATCCTCACTTGGTGCTCGGCTCTGCGGCTCTGGGAGCTCAGCCTGAAAGTCGCTGCCAACATTGATGTGCCTAAAGGAAGAAAGAGGTGAAGGTAAGATAGGCAAGTGCTCGATAGAGCCTTGCTGTGGATGCACAGGCTTGAAGCAATCCCAGCCTGACTCTGGAAGAGCAGTTCTCCTCCTGGCCATTCCTCCAGTTTGCTGTCCTTTAACCCTAGGCCAAAACTCACGGCTGATTGTTGCCTCTTGCTTTCCTTTTCATTGTGCCTCTCCTTTCCACCTGCAAAAGATCCAAACAATGCTCCAGTTAGAAATGGTTCCGCCCAGGATGTGTCAGTAGCCTTCCTTCTCGACCTCATCGTTGCAAAGCCTGAGCTCCTCTGTGCCAGCTCCTTTCTTTTTGCTGTCATTGCCATGCTTTTGAGGTGGAATTGCCTAGGCAGGAGCCTCTAGCAGTCAGCAGCTTCCTGAGGAGGGGAAGCAGAAGGCCATGCACTACTCTCTTCAGTCCTGGGGCCACTGGGAGGAGCCAAGAGAATGGGCTGCAAGATGTGGCAGTGCAGACTTCGGGTGGATAGAAGGAAAAGGCTCTTCACGCAGAGGGTGCTTGGCCACTGGAACAGGCTCTCCAGGGAAGGGGTGCCAGCAGCAAGGCTGACTGAGCTCCAAAAGTGTTTGGACAGCGCTCTTGGGCATGTGATTGTTGAGGCTGCCCCGGGCAGGCCCTGGAGTTGGGCTCAGTG